>NW_028289133.1:4310313-4503127 GCF_059628265.1 Tinamus guttatus
GCACAATAATGCTCTGCATCAAAACTCCCGCAGAAGCCTTATCAAGACCTCCCAGAGAATGAAGTCATAAAGTGTTATTTTGAGTGCAAAGGCTGCCCACACATTTTGAGAGTGATGTTGTTAATCTCAGCACTGTCAGGAAGTGTGGTACCTGGGGAAGAAATAAAAAATAATATCAGCTTGCTTTTGTTTCTATATATATGGCTGGGGAATGCAGTATTTCCTTTTCTTAATTCTACTTCTGCCTCTCTCAACAGATTTCCTACCTACATGGTATAATAGGTCAAGTTAATAACTGATGGTGCCACTTGGTTTGACTGGAAGAAGGCATATGTTTTTTTTTCCCTTTCCTTTTTTGTACTTTTGCACAGCTGTGGACTTGTGGGATTCATATTTTAAGATTGCCCTGCAGGAGCTAGTTCCTATAGCAGATGAAGAAAAACAATGTTATGAGATATTCAGATGAGTAATAAACACTTAGAATCTGATTCTCCAGCATCCTGTGGCAATACAGACACTTCTGGTAAACTAAGTGTAAAATGTCTTCTACAAATGCAAACAGCTGTAAAAGCATGCAGGGCAATGCAGTACCTAGCACCACAACTCTTAAATTTTAAATGGGAGGCAGAGAGATTAAATTTTAACCCACAAAGTATATATCGATGAAGATATCCTAATCACTTCCAGTAGAACTCTTATTAGTCTCTTATGGTATCTACATTAATCATGACCAACCAGCTGACTTAACATGATTCATGTAGAAATCAAGAACAAACTGTGTCTCTTATCACAGCTTCAGTGTGATGGGTAATTAAATGCTAATCAAGTGGTTTTTCAAGGTTCGGGACTATAATTTACCACTGTAGCCAGCATGATGGATTAAAGCAGTAATTCTCCTTGATAAGATAGACTCCATGCTATTTTTCTTCTTTTTTATTCAGATGATATAAATTTATCCTTTGCATAAGAGAGACTAGGCCATTGCAGAATGCTGTATGTTTGTGAGTAGATTTAAGGGGGGACAGTAAGGCACAGAGGAAAAAGAGGCTGCTGTTAGGGCAATAAAGTATAGACAACACAGCAAGCTGGGCAAAATAGCAACCCTAAACCTCAACTCCTTTTGAACATGAGCTGCAGTTCAGTGCAGCTCAGCATGTCAATCCTTTAAATGCTCTGGGAATGTAGCTGAGTTAGCTGAGAATCTGCTCTTTGGTATTTCTTTGAATGGTGAAATAGTCTGGATTGATGGCGACACGGATGAAAACTCACATCGATTATCCTTTTGACTTAGTATTTACTTGGATTTATAGTCATAGCAAGAGTTGCCAGACCAAGTATTTAGGCACCCCAGACTATTCTTTGGAAGCATGAATGGAAACACAGAGTTAAACAAGTTAAACCCTTGAGGCTGCTACATTCCAGGGAGTCTTCTGCATAAGTTAGGGCAAAAACCATACATCTTAGATTAAATATAGGAGAAGTGAATTATAAAGGTTCCAAGACTTTTAAAGAACTTAGTGAAGCTGTTTAAAATTTCTTATCTTATAACTGTCAATATTAGAAAGATATAAGGTTGAAGTGTGTAGTGCAGATTGTTGTTGAAACCTAAATGTATGCTTCCAAGTGTCTAGTTCCTGCTGCAACCAGGCCTGGGAGAGCTGAACAGTGATGGACAGGCTTTCCTGTCACACCACACTTTCCCATGTTGTTTCTGGAGATATTGGGTGAGAACATGCTTTTGCTATCCATTCGCAAAGCAGTGTCGTAGGGCTGCCTGCACAGTGAAGGAAGAAGGACTCTCCTGGCAGCCAACAAACTTTTACCCCTTTCTCTCCTCTTTCAAAGAAATGTCACTGAGGTTGATAAATGGTAGGACCAGATGTGAAGGTCGTGTTGAAGTCTATTACCAAGGAAGCTGGGGAACAGTCTGTGACGATTTCTGGGACATGAATGATGCACAGGTCGTGTGCCAACAGCTGGGATGTGGAAATGATCTTTCCACCCTGGGAAATGCATATTTCTCTCCAGGATCAGGGAACATTTTCCTGGATGATGTGCAGTGCTATGGAAATGAATCCCACCTGTGGCAATGCTCCCACAGTGGATGGTCAGTGCATAACTGTGGGCATAAAGAAGATGCCAGTATGCTTTGCTCAGGTACGTTGGGAATTTATGTAAAACTGGAAGTTGTATAAGCTCTAAATGCAACCATCAGGCTGAGACAACTTCCAAACAATAGTTTTTCAAAAGATGTAGATGATTATGGAGGTATCAAATTTTGAGAAAGTCCCTTGAAAAGAGTGTAAAGTGCATAATTTGCGATTTATCACTGACCTGAAAATCAGGTATTCTCACCCTATCTCACCACTCAGCAAGCCACATGGCAAAGAATTGAAAATCTTGGGCATACTTCCAGAAATTATTTTAAATCTGCCCATCTCTGATGATTTGGCATTGTCCCTGATGTGCATACATCATATTACCTTGACCCAATGTCACTGGATCATATTTTTTCATTTTCCTTGGTCCCAGTATGAAGTGATATGGGTCTGATATAGATGACCCATTTGGTGATGACATCACTTGCTGCTTTGTTACATCTTCGCAGCCTGGAGCTTGTAGAAGGAAAGGTTTGTTTTCCTCCTACCCATATCTAGGATCTTTCAAAAACATGAAGCTCCATCTTCTGCTGCAAAGGGACCATTTTTTTGTGGGCAGTTTGGACTTCACCCCAAAGAACGATCCATCAATAGGATTACAATATCCCCATGTTGGATGTTAGCATTGGCGTGGCTGATGTTCATGCCACGTTCTTCAGAGCGGGGATGTTATTCAGATGTTTCCTGCCGTCGGGCAGAAAACCTCCCCACCGCCAGCTGCAGGCGCCGCCACTTGCCCTGCAAGCTGTGAGAGGGAGAAAGAGCTAAGAGTGCAGAAGGACGAGCTCTCACCCCATGTACCCAGCCCGTGCTCCCTGTGCAGCCCTCTGTATTGCAAACAGGCAGGCATCTGCCCAGGACGCTCGCTGCCAGGACAGGGCAACCCTCCCTCCCACCAGAGCTCCAGCAGAAAGGTCCTCCCTGCCGCTGAGCACCAGCGGGGAGCTCAGGCCTTGTGCAGCTGGATGGGATCAGGTGGCTGCTCCTGCATAAGGAGCTGCGGGCAGCCCCTGCAGCGCAGTGAGTGAGTGGCAGCAGACCCTGTGCCCCGCCAGAGCCATAAGCTGTCCTGCGTCCCCAGCCTCGCTCTGCTCTCACCGTCGCTTCAGATCCTGCCTCCAGCTGCGCCGGCCTTCAGGGCGGGTGCTGCAAGGATCTGGCTCCTCTTCCTCCTTCACTTCTCCTTCTACCTCCTCTACATCTCCCTCCGAGGAGATCAGGAGGAAGAGCTCAGCCTTCTCCTTTTGCTGCCAAAGAAGAAGAGTAAGGCGGCTGAGTGAGGATTCTCCAGGAAGAGCAAGGAGGAGAGGAAAGGAAAGGAAGAGCCCTGAGCTCTGGGTCACAGGGAAGCTCCTCTGGAAATGAGCTTGGCCAAAAGGCTCTTTCCTCCCAGCTGGTCCTGTGACTGGGGGAAGAGCGGCTGGTGCCCGCCCAGGCTACTGGCGCAAGCGTGAGCCTTGTGGCAGCCCAGGGGAGCACCCAGCCAGCAAACATGGTGAATATGGGGAATCCTTGTTCCTTACCAGCTGTATTTCAGCTTCCCGCCATTGCTGCTCTATCTTGGGCAGCATCTGCTGATTGATGATCAGCATGTCCTCCAAGTCCTGGAGCAGGGAGAGAGGAAGGGCCCCAGGCAGTTGAGAGTGACTGGAGCAAAGGGCTCCCAGGGAGCAGTATATGGCCAGCATTACTGCTGCCTGGCTGGGGCCACTGTTCCCGGTCCTCAGGGTGAGGACTGCACCCGCACATGTGTGTGCAACAGCACTAGGTGTGAGATGAGGGACTGCCTTGGTCAGATCTCCTACCTGAAGGTTCTGCTTTCGGTGATCATTAAGCAGAGGGCCCTCCAGGACTGCCACGCGGTCTTCCTGCAGTGGCTGGGACTGGGATTGCTGAGAAGTGAGAAAACAGGCATTGCCGAGACCGAACACGATGTGGCGAGAGCGGAATGTTGAGGCTCCCCATCTCCCCCTGCTTACCTCTGCGTTGCTGGTCTTTTTGAATGTACCAGCAAGGACTTGGAGCTTTTCAGCAAGCTCCAATTCTGGAAGGGAAAAGCAGAGGGTGCAAAGAGGCCTCCACACACACCAGGACAACCTGGATGATGGGGGAGATACCCCCCACCAATGGGGAAACAAGAGGGGGCCCAGCCATGGAGCCCGGCTCTTGCCACCCTCTCTTTCCTCCCTAGCAGCGTCGTGGTGCTCCCACCAGGCACCAGAGCTGCCCCTCGTGCCATTCCCTTGCCAACCTACCCTGTGAGGTGACTTCATTCATATAGGCGGCCAAGTCCCTTACATATTTGGTGATATACCGCGTGGCCGCCTCAATCACCTCATCACAGCTCCTGTCCGGGAGCTGCTCTTCTGCTGCGCAAGGTTCATCTGCATCACAGCAGCCAGGGGGAAGAGGAGAGACCGAGTGAGCCCTGCAGCTGCTGACAGCCCTCCAGGGATGTCCCTGGAGGATGCCCTTGGCTGTCCTCATGTTGCTATCCGTGTCACTTGGCGCTTACCCGTCGCGCAGTCATCTTCATTAGAAGGCATCTCAGATGCCTCTGCGCCAAGGACGGCTGCGTCGAGGCTCTCCTCGACCTGCGGGGAGCAGGGTGGGAAGGACAAGGGCTGAGAGGGGCCAAGGGGAAGCAGTGCTGGAGGGAAGGGATCAGGGCGGGCATCCTGGCAGGGGCTGCGATAGCCGTGAGCCGGGACTACCCTTGCTCACCACATCCAAGGCGCTGGCTGGTGTGAAGGCGATGGTGCCGCTCTCCGGCTCCAGCTCGAGGCCCGGATCGCCCTGGCTCTCCGGGGGTGCCTCGGTGTTCCGGCACCTCCTCTCGCGGAAGCACGAGTGGAAAGGCGGCACTGCAAGGCATGCCCGAGGCCCAGCCATGAGCAGCGGTGCCCACCACGAGCTGTGCTCGCTGCCACAGCTCCGCGTCCGGGGACACTTTCTTACCCATGCACAAAGCTCCCAGATCCCGCAGGC
Source organism: Tinamus guttatus (assembly GCF_059628265.1). Taxonomy (NCBI): domain Eukaryota; kingdom Metazoa; phylum Chordata; class Aves; order Tinamiformes; family Tinamidae; genus Tinamus; species Tinamus guttatus. The sequence continues at coordinate 4,315,461 of NW_028289133.1, forward strand.
CGGAGCTCAGGCCCCGGCGACAGGCGCTCCTCAGGCGCTGGGCAGGTGTTTCGCCCGGAACCCAGTCCATATCCACCTGGTCGGGCAACCCCACGATCCACCTGGAGAGGCTGGTTGGAAATACTGCTGCCCAACGTGCGGCAGCAGCCTCTCGCCTCTCCAATTCCATTTCTACCCTCCAGTGTCTCTGGGGTAGCTGGAAGCGGACCGATCTCCCGGGGTTGCTCCTCCTCTCAGGCCGGAGCATGGCTCCCTATGGACTGGGGCTCAAAGACAGCGAATCCGCGCTGGTTTCACCGCCCGAAAAGCTGGAGGTGTCAAGTGGCCACTAAAGGTCACAAACTGCAGCCACTGAGCAGATGCTCCGAACACCTCCTACCTCCTCAGTCAACCGAGGAGATCTGAAAGCTGGACAAGAGCTCCTGGCTGATGCCACCATCAGACCATTGCGACACGGGGCGCCCACCCGTGCCCGCCTCACAGAGAGGGAGCTTGAGGCATCTCCCCATGTGCCCTGCAGCAGAGGGACTCTCCCACAGCTCTCATAGCTCCTTCTCCACAGGGCTCTGCTGGGGCATGAGGGCGCTCTCCATGCTGCTCCTCAGCAGGAGCTTTCTGGTTCACAAGAAGTCATGTTACCCTGCCAGCACCATGAGAGAGATAGGGTGGGAGTTGAGGCTTGGGTATCATCTGAAAATAAACTCAGTCTTGGCTTTCCAAACGTGGGGAGGGAGGTTCTGAACTTCACAGAGTGAGGAGCAAATCATACAGCTTTGAGAAGCTGAAAATCACAGAAGAAATGACCTAAAAATAACCAAAAATATCTAGGACCAGAGAAAATACTCTGATAGTTTGACCCACATTTGGTAGGTTGACTTCAACAGTGGTCTGCCCTAAATGTTCTTGAGGAAAATGTGAGAAACTCCATAGCTATGGGACTGACCCACTCCATGAAGACCCAGAAGGTCTGAAAGGAAGAGTAGCTCCCAGGCATGAAGAGTTCTGTCTGTTCTACAACTTAGATCTCACGGAATAGACAATCACTTACTTCTAAACTTTGGTGAGATCTTAGAATTAGACAAATGGACAAAATTACGGAATTCAAATGTTTTAAATATTTGTGGCAAATTCCTCCCCCAGGGTGGAGGTTATAGATGGCATAACTGGTGTCTGCTGATACTTGCCAAATATTTTTTTTCTTGAATTCAATCTAGGATGTTGCTACTAAAGCTCAAACTCACAGGTTAAATCCTCTTAGGGCTTTTAGTCATTAATGATGGGCTGGGGAAATTTTGTTCTTTTTAGAGGGGAAATTAGAAGCTTAAAACCACATCAAACTTCCTAAAGTTTTCCCTTTTCACTGCTATATGTGCTTAAAAACACCTGTGTATCTAAGGGCACGCACATACACGTGTTTAGGGCCCATGTTCTCCTGTTGAAGATTTCACGAGTTCAGATAACAGAAATGTGTGGGGCAATGGCCTTTAATTCATGCCACAGGGCTGGCACTCACATGCTACAGGACTGGCACTCAAGTTCCAGCTGCCCCAGGTAAAAAGAGTGCCCACTGGGTGCCCAACTCAAATGTCTCTATGTAAACACATGCAGCATAGGGAATAAACAAGGGGAACTGGACATGTGCGTGCATTTGTAGGGCCATGATCTCATCACAACTACTGAGACATGGTGGGACAGCTCTCATGACTGGAATGCGGCCATGGATAGCTTTAGGCTTTTCAGGAAGGACAGGCCAGGAAGGCGAGGTAGCAGAGCTGCTCTTTACGTAAGAGCAACTGGACAAGTTAAACAAGGACAAGTGCAGGGCCCTGCACCTGGGGAGGAATAACCCAGACACCAGTGCAGATTAGGGGCGGACCTGCTGGAAAGCAGCTCTGCAGAGAGGGATTTGGGAGTCCTGGGTGACACCAAGTTATCCATGAGGCAGCCATGTACCCGGTGGCCAAGAAGGCCAATGGGCTCCTGGCTGCAGCAGGAGCATTGCCAGAGGGCGAGGGAGGGATCCTGCCCCTCTGCTCAGCTCTGGGGAGGCCGCACTGGAGCATTGGGGGAAGCTCTGGGCTCCCCGGGATAAGAGGGACCTGGAGCTGCTAGAGAGGGGCCAGGGCAGAGCCACGAAGATGATGAAGGGACTGGAGCGTCTATTGTGTGATGAAAGACTAAGCGAGCTGGGCCTGTTTAGTCTGGAGAAGACTGAGAGGAGATTTTATTAACACGTTCAAGTACCCAAGGGGTGATTGTAGGGAGGATGGGGCCAGGCTCTTCTCTCTGGTGGTCGGTGACAGGACGAGGAGTAATGGGTGTAAGTCGAAACAGGAAGTTCCACCTCCATGTGAGGAAGAACTTCTTTACTGTGAGGGTGCTGGAGCCCTGGCACAGGCTGCCCAGAGAGGCTGTGGAGTCTCCTGCTCTGGAGATCTTCCAAATCCACCTGGATGCGCCCGGGTGCCCCATGGTCTGGGTGTCCCTGCTGGAGCAGGGGGGTTGGACTAGATGACCTCTGGAGGTCCCTTCCAACCTCAACCATCCTGTGATTCCTGTGATTCTCCTCTCCTGTGCAAGCTGCCTTACCTGGTGTCAGTATAAATGGTGCATAGCACTGGCAAGCTCAGAATGGTATCAGTGCTGCTTTCACTAAAAGAAATGACCTTGTCTTTTGGCTCTATGATGTTTCTCATTAATGGCAATTAGGTGTTCACTGTGTCCTATAGCTTGTAATTTTGCTCTAAGCAGCATTTTCTGATGATTCTCCTCCACAGCTTACATGTTCAGAGTTCTTCCTATAGCACATTACAGCAGATGTACAAGGTTATGCTTAGGATTTTAAGAGGACTTTAATTTCTACATGGCCAAGAAAATGAAACATACGGTTAACTTAGATTAAACCTGCAAATGGTGAATTATTAAGAACTCCCTGAAGGTTATTGCTTGCTCTAAATGTATTTAATACCTTGATGTTCTTTGAGCAGGTTTAAGCTCCTTGGAGGGAGGCAAAATAGCTACAAACCACAAAGTGTAAACAATAGACTATGTTTTTATTCAGCTATTGGAGTCATCCATTTGTTCCTTATGCACTTCTCCTAGTACAGTAATGTATAAACCATTAATACGTCTCTCTTTATAAGCAGTAATGTCAGTAGTGGTTCTGAACCTAGCAAATCACTAAACTCCTTGAAAGTGTAGTTACAAAGAAACTTAACAGCTATCCTAGGTCTGTCTAAGTCAGATAAAAGGTCCATCTCACTCAGTATTACCTCTGACAGTGTCCGATTTATATTTTTAGTCCAGGACTACAAGGTGTAGTAATGGATTGTGTTCATACCCCCTGCACCTCATGAAGAAAAACGTGCTTGGGATGAGAGTATGAGAGATGCTGCTAGAAAACTAGCAGCTGTGTAAAGCAGTGAGGACTCAAAATTTTATTGGACAGAAAGTCATGGTGACCCAGGGATTACAACAAACATACTAAAATTGAGGCCCGAAACATCATTACTATTGATGCCCTTTGGACTGTATCTCCAGCCTGGCCTTAATCTTGTATCAGCAGTTACAACAGTAACAATTCCAGGATAATTTTTATGAAAGCAAAAGCTTCTGGGGATCGGACCGAGCTGAACTCTTGGCAGAGGGTTAGCTGTGGTTTTCAGGCAAGTCTTGCTGGCAGAAAAGGGATGTTGGGAGCCAGACCCTAGCCAAAAATAGTGACCTGACAAGTCACTTGTACTTACACCTCTGGCGCAGCAGATGAGAGCATCAGATATAGGTAAAGATCCACCAGTTGGGCTCTGCTGGCAGAGGGAGGAAATGTTTTTCCAAAGATGTGGTAATTCAGTGCATTCTGGCTCTGTGATAGCCCGGGATGATAACCTCTATGCCAGGCATTGCACTGGAAGGCAAGACCCTCTAAATGAAAAGTCGAAGTGTGGGAGTTAGGACACCGACTGTGTTATATATCCTGCTATTAAATTTTAGACTGAAAATGAGGAGGTTTCAAATAGGTCTCATCCTGCTCCATGCTATGACAGCAGATCTTCTCCATGGCTGTGCATAGTGGCCAGATTTATCCACAAGCATCAGCTGGTCTCATGTCCTCCCTTGCATTCACCTGTGCGAAGGAAGAGTGTGAACCTCTGTGTTGCTCCAACAAACTATGCACCCCTTTTCCCAATAATTTATTTCCTTGCTTTTCACTGCTGCACTGGTTCTGCAATATATTTGATTTTCTGCCCTTTCATAGCAATGCTTGGTCTCTTAATGGACAGTAATAAAACTTGACCTGCAGACCATTCTTTTTTCCCCAGTAGTGATTATATTTAATGCGGGAGGAAATATTCTCATAGAAAACAATCCTTTCTCAAAATGAGAAATGGACAAAAATAAATAAATAAAGGATGACTGAAGAAGGAGTGAAAAAGAAACAGGGAGCAATTCTACTTATTCGGCTCCCTGTGCCCTGTCAGTAATTTATGTGCAGTATTAAGTAAAGGAAAAGTTGCCATAAAGTTGCATATTGTCTCCCTCTTGAGGGAATAATAATTGCAAAGCTGTGTAACCCAGACCCGGTTTACTGTGATAAAAGGATTGTATATAAGAATAGCTTTTGGAGGTAAGTGGTGAAACTGTTGCTTATGAAGGTGTTTATATTTTATATTGCTTTTGTGTGCAGGGCAATCATTCTCCACTTGTTTGTGATTTTTATTAAATATGATGCCCACTCATTTCATGAGAAATGTTTATGCAAAGTAATCTATTTGATTTGGCACCTCAATACTTAGGTAATGAATATACATTGCATATGATTAATGTTCTATTTTACTGTTCCAAGCATTTAAAGAAAGACTATAACCAGTGGTGGGCAGCTTCATGCTTTGCAATAAGCTGCAAATGAATAGAGGCTTTTAGCAAAGGTGTTTGAACTTAAAGCTCATGTCTGGCTTGCCAGTTGTTTACTTCCACACATTTTTTTCCCCAAAAAATTCACCTTTTTTTCTTCTTTTGAACCAAAGTGAAATGCCTGATGTGGTATATATGCTTTAAGAATTTGAACTGTGCAATTAAATGGCCTCTGCTATTTATTTCCATACTGTGGTTCTGTTTATCTCTGCATTTTTTCATCAGGCACTGTAGAAAGAAAAGCCAGTTGACCTCTTCATAATGAAAGAGAAAACACTGAAAATGTTGCCAAGTTTGGGCACCACTTGTGAAACCATATCTATTCCCTCATATTTTTCATGTATATTAATATTTTCTCAAACTTTTTTTTTGTTGTTGTAATTGATGTCAAGGAAAAGGGTCCTTAAATGCACATTGGGATTCTAAGTTAGTGACCATATACCAGGAGGTGCAGGTTTCAGAAACTCTGCAGACCGATGTGACCTATTCTCTGTCAATGACTTTAATCTGATTTATGAACCAGATTTTTCTTTTTTCTCTATAGTATCCTGTGGCAATGAGTTCCACAATTTAATTATGAAGTGTATGAAAAAGCTTTTTTTATATACCTGCTGTCTGGTCGTTTCATTTCAGCCTGCCTATTCCTTTGGCAGTAAGACACAGTGAATAATTATTTGCTATTTTTCTTGTATGCACAGTGCCTGGCTATACAGACCTCTTCTACTCTCTTCTTCCCTCTCTGTGATTCATAGACCCTATAATTTTATATGTGTGGTTAGAGTTTTCTTTTCCTAAATGCAGTACTCTGTATTCATCAATACTGAAATTCAGCTGCAGTCTTATCACCCTGTCACTCAGCTGTGTGAGATCCTTTTGTGAGTCTTGAAATTAGCACAGAATTGACTATATTGAATAATTTTGTGTTATTTATTCCCCTTTTTCCAGACCATTTATGAATATGCAGAGATGAACAAACTCCAGGATGGATCCGTGAGGGACTCCCCTGGCAACTTCCCTTTACTCTGAGAACTTTTCAGTTATTCTTTTGACTTCATTTATTTAAAACATTTGTTATTCTGTAAGGAGATAGTCCCTCTCATATGGGTCAACCCAGACCCATGGTTCTATGTGACTGATGACCTAGGTGACCCACCAGTCAAAAGCTTCCAAAATTTTAAAGTATGCTGTATTGGTCCAAATCCATTCCTCCTCGTGCACAGTGACTCCTTTCAAGCCTCTAACAAAAGAGGCATAAATTAGAGTGAATCTTTACATCTGTGTAGTCGTACACATAATGAATCTGATCTCTATCATAGTCTTCAACATTCTGCTTTGTGCAGAAATCATCTCACTGCTCTGCCATTCCAGAACTTGTCCCTCAGGCACCCCAAAGAGGACATGGTCACATTTGCCATCATCTGGGCTTGTGTGTACTGTGTTTCAGAGGTAACTGGTACCTCATGGCAGCTAATTCACCCTTCTGGGACTTCGGGATGTCTGCCTGGGAGATTGTTATCATTTATTTCTATCCATTTGTTTTAAAAATGTGTTGATTGTTAATTCATTTTGATATTTCACTTCCTCCAACTTATCCTCCATAAAGTACCATTGCACGGGGTTCATTCACCTTCCCTGCCACGAATGTCCCCTCTTGAGCACTGCTGTCTTGTCATGTTCTTCTTTTGCTGTGTTCTTCCCTAGCTCTTCTTCTTCACTGCCTTACAGGCAGTTAACTCTTACACTCTTCGTGTAGCTTCTAGATATTTCACATATCCCCATTAGAACTGGAACTCACTGCTGTGACAGTTTCCATCCACAGACTTACCTTGGTTGCAAATCCGTCCTCAGGCACCATTTTTTCCCTCTTTAGGGAAATTCATTCCATCTCCAAAGATTTTATTATTTCATTGGCTTGATATTAAATCAAGGCAACAACTCTTCTCTCAGATGACTCTGACTTGTGCATAGGAATACTAGAGAACATTGTCAACAAAGTTATCACCTGGCCAGACAGCAAATAAGGCACTTACTAAAGGTAGTGGGCAATGGGTACAATGGACAATTGCTGACAAAATGCTTACTGTCTATATGATATATTATATTGTTTGTTCACTGTAAATAGTATTTTCCCCACAGTCTGCAGAGAACTGTTTTTAAATTTAAACTCTAATCCTGTATATCTTAATTGGAAATCACATTTTATGTAAACATACAAAGAATGGTGAATGCAACAGACTACTGGCTCTTGACAAAGACTAATTGTCATAACAAAACTTTTACCTCATCACCTTCCCAGCCAGGGTTTGTCCTCAAGATGAGTTGCCTTTGATCAGTCCTGCAGGTATTCCATGTTATTTCCCACCCATATTCACATGCTTCTGTTCCAGCTGAGATGTTTCACCATGGGAGACCAATTCCCTGCTCTTTACATGGCAGTGAACTGGGGGAGAGGGTGGTGGAGTTATGAGCAGTTCACTAAGTCCAGAAAGGCTGCTGATAGAGAAGGTCATGATATCCTTCCTTTTCCTTCGAAGTGAAATACATTGCCAGAAGAGAAAAACAGGCACAGAAATGTAAGAAATGCAGCTTGTGCTCAGTGCAACAGCAACACAAGAGTAAGGGAGAGTAGTAGAACTGTCTGACTGTAAATTGAATCTGACAAGTGTTTACGCGAGGAATCAGACTGGCTCTGTGGGTGAAAAACCCTGATTTATAAAGCTATTGATTAGCAGTGACCTGGTCGGGAAGAGCAATGGCAAACTGCTGCTTCAGCATTGCCCACGAGAGCAAAGTTCAGTGCAAAGAGACCACATGCATGTATTTATGGGAGCATGCAAGGGCTCATTACCATCCCAGGCTTCTATTAGCACATCCATATATTACAACATCTAGGCATTCACTAGCCCAAACCTATACTCCGTTACTCTTCATATTGATTAGATATTTACACACATATTGAGACAAATGTGCTAGTTTTGAACTCATACATATTTATAAGGCAGATAACAAAATATGCACCTGTGGTCACAGTTTATCTGTGATTGCTTTGCTTTCCTAGAAATACGGCACAGCTCTCTTCAAGATTATTTCCCTTTTTTATTGGCATCTCATCCTCTGCACTGAAACTGTTTCGGTCTCTAAAGTAGTCCAGTCCTTCAAATTACAAATATATTTTAGCACTCCCTAATGTAATGCATCATGTGTATGCATCTCACACTCCAAAATCCTTCCTTAGTATGAAATATTCACTTAGTCTACTCAGCTTTCTCTGCATGCAATAATTCAGTATTGTACAAATCAACCATTTTCAGGCAAATATTTATTCATCACCTTAATATTGGTAGATTTTTTCAGATAAAAAAAACAGTGCATAAAAGTAGTCATCTATACTCATATTTCTGAGCATGATGTGCAAATACAATGCAAAACAAGATATTGTGAGAGGTTCATTGTTTGTCTTTTCTCTGATAACAGAGAAATGTTCTATTCCAAGTGCAGCCTTTACTTTTTAAAATGAGTTTTACCACTTAGAGTGAGAAGGTACGGGCCTAATGGATTAACAATTTGCCAAAATTAAGGGAAAAAAAAAATCACGAGTTTCCACCCCCAAATTAGGAAGCTGAAACTGTGCAAAGCTATAATCAGGAAAAACTGACACCCCAAGCTCAAAAACGTTCAAATCTTGTCAATCAAGATGTTAAGTTTTTAATCCTTTATGCACATAAATTCAAATATTACTTATCTAAATATCTAAACTTTAGATAAATTTTCATAGTTCAGAAGTTGGATGTTTTTGAAAATTTGAAAGTGGTAGTATAAAAATATTGCAATCAGGAGAGTTATTGGAACTGACTCTTCCCCTCAAATATTTTTTGTTTTGATGAACTGACACCTCCTGAGAAGGCAGATGCCTTTAAACAGAGAATTCCCAACCAATTCTGCTGATAATGTCTTTGTTGGAAGCTGTGCAATTCTCATTCTCCATCTGTGCTGCATCTTCCTTGTCTATTTGCACACGAAGCGATGAAAAATGTCTTGGATTCAGGATTCAAATACTTTGGAACCCTAGGGAGCCTTTTCAAGTGTACCACCCTCTTCATAAATATGGCTCATTCCTTGCAGTCGTTACTCTTCTATATCCTTTTTCTTCCTCCCTTAGCGCAGCTTAGCACTGCTGATGAGATCCCAGGGTGGTGCCTGGGGAAGCTGGAGTGGCCAAAGGGAACAGCAAGACATGTGATGTCTTTCTGCACATCCCGGCTTCCCTTGCCTGTCCATCAGGCAGAGATTTCTCCTGGATTCCAGCAGTAAATGTATGACTTTTTGTTGTTGTTCTGCTTCTCAGATGAATCAGACCTGACATCAGTATCCTGACTCCACCAAGTTTCCAAATCTCTCTGGGAGAGATCATAGCTTGTGGCAGGACAAGAAGTAGGTGGCTCTTGAGAGACAGTGGAAGGAAATGGTGGCTTTCCAGGAGTTCCGAAATCACAGGATCTTCCTTTCAGAGGTATCACCTTGGATGTTGAAGTCAGCAGCTCCCACAACACCAAGATACCTACAGTGGGCATACATTGCTTTCAAGGCAGCTTTTTTAGTCACCACTGATATCTGGGACTGATAGCAACTACCATGGCAGCACGTTGTCACTTCCAGTTAGATGTGCTGCCATGAATTGCTGCTTGGGACACTCATTCAAGGAACTGCCAGTTCAGTTAATTATGGTGCCTGGTGTCCTTTGTAAGCATCAGGGGACATTGTGGGTGGGTGGTGTCAAGTGCAAAATGAACAAGGGCCTTTACTAAAGAGCTTAGAGTCCAAAGCAGAACTGCCAGCTAGTCAGCAAAGAGAGGGCACAAGGCCATGATTATTACCTAGCAAAACAAGCAAGTTTTACTTCTCTCTGTTATGTGCACAAAAGTTTTTTTTGCTATCCAAAGCTTTCATTGCACAGTAACTCTACTGGCCACAAATATGAAGTTTACCTTGGATATAAAAGGAAGAAGACATTTAAAAGATAGACCTATGCAAACGGCTTTAAGAAACAATATGTTTTTGTAATGACCTGTATTAATTGTTATGTAGCAAAAGCTTCTTTTGACTGATCAGCGAGGCCATGAAGCAAACACACTGTTCTCTCTTCTCCCCCTGTTTGATCTATTGTCTCAGCTCTCATTACTGTTCATAATTACATCCTACTACCCAGCATTGGTCCCCTACCTTGACCTGGGCAGACACTGAGTTGTGAGCACAAGGACCCTTGCTAACTGCTTCTGTTAGCTATGCAAGAAGTTTTGTATGAAGTTATAGGTTTTGCAGCTCTATCAATTGTCCTGGCAAGAAATCAATAAAGACTAAAGTCTAATAAATTAGGTTTCCACAACTGATTTCATTAGAGTCCCCACATCAGAAAGATGCTTAGACAGGCTTACCTTTCAGCAGCTGATCAGTCTTACTTCTATTTGGCTCTGTGATGTCTTAGCTCTAGGCATGCAAGCAGTTCAAGTGAAGGTATCTGCCTGAATAGGAATAGGATTATTTGCATGATAAGTCATGATAAATGAAATACATGCTTTGTGCTTTCCTGAGTGGACACCTAACCACAAAAAGGCAATTACTGGTTTGCTTTTGCTTTGAAAGTCCTTTGTGTAATAATATCACCTACTAATGATAGCTGTGAATAAAATTAACTGGGCTGTATGAACAGAAAACTACCAGAAGATTTTTATAATGTATGTTATCTTTAATGCTAGGAACACCTCAGAGTCAACAATTCTTTGCAGAGAGAACTCATCAACTCTCTCTTTCAGCTCTGGAGGCCAGAGCAGTGTACAGCCATAACTTCTCACTTTGGAGCACAGCTTGCAACTACCACCCTTTCAACTTCCAGCAATTTCAAGAAATTGCTTATAAAGTTTCTTATCAGTACTCACTGAGAGCTTCAGTCTCTCTAAATGAGGAAGAGCGTTGGTGGGAGGCAGGATTTAGATGAACTGGAATACAGGAACAATCCAAGCTGAGTTCAGCAGCTATGATTGTTATTTTGCATATGTCCTTCTTGGCTTCCAGACAGGTATCAGCAAAAAAGGATTTGTGTGTACATCTGGCCCATGATGATATGATATAGTAGGAAAGAACACGAATGTCTAGGACTTGTCTGCGTTAATTTAAGGGGGACCAAGTTCATGTGTGACGCTGACTGGTGTGTTCAACATTCGCAGGAGAGAGACCTGTAGGCAGAAAGAGGAATAGGTTGACTTGTCTGCCAACTTTAAACGATTATGGATTAGTCACACTGTCATGACCCCTGGCAAATCGCTTGGGATGCCCTCCCCAACCATGGTACGCAGGATAGCCACTGTACGGCCCAATTAATCTAAAGTTTGTTAAAATGTTACAAAACCAACTCTCAGAGTTGAGTGATGAGTTCTGCCTACAGAAACATTTAGGCAACTCCCCCTGAAAATCAGCTGTTTGTAATGGAAATGTTGGCATCTTATCAGTAGAGACAATAATGGAAGAACCATGAAATATGCACAGTGAGCTCCTTTATTGGTTTTAAAGTGAAAATGGAGGCATATTCACAACTGTAATCTGCTCAGGACAGAAATTTTCTCCTTGTTATCTACAGGTCCAAATTTAATGCGTTTTTAATTGCCTATTCAACACACCTAGCAATTAAGGCAAAATGATATCTTGTCTTTTGAAAAATGTAAGAGTATTACAATTAGAAGCAATTGTCCTCGTTAATTGAAAGTGCAGCATTATTTTCTGTTGATTGTATTTTTGTATGAAAGGATGCTAAAGGCTTTTGAAATCTCATTAAAGGGCCAATGCTATCAACTGGTTCCACTGCAGTCACAAAGGACAAGCTAGCGGGTCATCTCAAGGCCTGTGAGGCTCTTTAAGTGCCATATGAGAGTTCTGTATAAAGTTAGTGACATCTTTTAAACTGTACTGGAGTGTAGTTTTAATGCTGGACATCTCTCTTTCACATCAGTCAATATCACTCAGGTTCTTACCTTTTTGGGACAAAGGCCTTCTCTGAGTTATGTACATGTACCAGGCCAAAATTTATAGGGTTAAGTCCTTGTGTGCTACTGGTTAATGAGGAAGACTTATTACTGAGATCTGGGTAACACTGTGAGTTTGGGAAGCCTAGAGTGAATGATGGACACCAGGTCAGCAAATCCACAGCTGGATCAGACAACTAGCCCAAACAGAGCATGCTGCACTGGACCTGTGTCTGCAGTAGATTTGTGTGACCAAACTATTTTTCAAATGATCATGTGATGTAGCATATGATGGAGAGGTCCTCTCTCTTGTCACATGCTGGGAATGGTTAAACTGAGAGAAGACAGGAAAAAATGTTGAGCCCAGATGAAAATGCCAGACAAAACACATCTTGGAGACAGAAACACCAGGACAGTCCTTGTATGTGACAAATATGTCAGTCTATACATAGTGACATCTATAATATAAGTGGTATCATACAGTGGAGGAATCAGGACATCAAGGCTATTCTGCCTGTAAATGGGTGCCAGAATTAAATCTCAGTTCATGAAAGACTCAGATGTGCTAAGAACCTGCCCAAGACCCTGCGAGCTTCTCTTCACCCATCGATGGAGAGCCTGAGTGTCCAGAGTTGAGCTGACTTACATGCAAAGTCTTATCCATGTGCATGGAGATGGAAGCAAACGGACACGGCCAGATTTTCCTCCTAAAATTCTGCCTTATTCCTCATTTCACATGAAATTACTAGATGCTCTGTTTCGCAGAAGAGCTCTGAAGAAAGGCACAAAGCAACTGCTTCATTTAACACAGCTTGACAAAGTGAACTCTCATGACCTCCCAGCAGATACCAGCTCACTCATTTTAAGTACAATGTAATTGCTGAATGTCTGGCTCACCTCACTGTCTTTCAAGTGCACTTCTATGCCTACATTTTTAGGCAAGACTTTAAAATACCCTGCTAAACACTATCTATATGCTTTTCTGTATTGCTGTGCTGTGCTGGCTGGGATGTCTGTCAATCAAAAGGGTTTGTAACCTCTTCTTCTGATGGAAGACATTGCTGTAGGATAATATTCATTGGTTTGTTGGAAATAAGTACTTGAAAACAGCCTGCATCCATGTATTTGCTTGGGTGTAATTAGATTTAACAGGACAGTGCTCTGGCTGGTTCTATCCGGACCTGGCAAACAGCTCAACCATTTGATTTGTGAATATTTCAGTAGTGGCAGTCAGGGTCCAGTTCAGGTTTTGACTGGTCAATGTGTCTCTGGCCATATATAGGTATACCTAGCAATGCTGGAGGATCTGCGTTCACTGGTGATGGTAATGGTGCAGCTATAAATGTACTTCGGAGTTAGATATCACTTCTCTGCTTTTTCATCCTTCAGAGCAGCATCTTTGCCTTCGAAACACCGTAGCTCTTATCACCTCCAACTGACTGAGGTGCCATTTTGGTATTTACAGTTTGGTGACCAGTCTAGATGCTGTCTCTGCTCTTGTCCCAGGCATCAGAGAGAGACGATCTCTCTCTCTCATGATCAGGGACTTTCTACCTTAGGACTGGCATTGCTCCCGTCTTTCTCTGACTTGACTGGGACATAGCTGTTAATCTTGATAAAACCATCCATCAAAAAGCTTTCCTGTGCATACTCTTGGTCTAAAGGAGTTGCAGTCACTCATTATAGAGCAATTTATTCAGCATAGAGATTATTCTAGCTTCAGTGCCCTCAGGGAACATGAGTTAGGATAGAGATGGGGTGAACAGGGACTATATGTTACCATAGAAGAAAAACTTGGAAGAGGGACAATTGTCTGTGATGACCTTGGATACACAAAGAAAGACCTGACCCGTTACAGATTCATCCCCTCAGCCCACAGCACAAGAGGTTGCAGAGGTCTAGGAGGACCATTGCCTCTTCATGCACTGATAAGAACCAGGCACAAAACTGGAGAGAGAGATAATGTGAGAGACTATTATTAGCTAATGTAAAAGTTAATGTTGTAGGGGCTAGGTGTGAATGAGCACGGTCTCCCTCTGGTAGTGAATAAGCTACTGCTCTTAGGAGAAAGGATTATAGTCCTGACTTGAGTTTGACTTGCTGTGTCAGAAGGTGGGAATGACTACCTTGAAATGGAAAGAAATATAGAAAATCCCTATGAGAATCTCAAAACTGAAGATTTAAACCCAGTATTATCTATTTCCCATGTTTTCATCTTCCCCACACAACTGTCCCTAGTGCTTTCTGTCATTCCACATTTCCTTGGGAGATGATACTGTTATATCTCACTGCTGTCCTGTGATCTGTTCACTTACAGGAATGAACTGCAGCTTATTCTCATTTTTCTTTTAAATTAATTCTGAACATTTGATTTTAGTGATCATAGCTTGGCCCAATGTGAGAAAGTGCATCTGAACTGAATGTCTGACAATGCAGCTGATCATGACCTGAATCACACTAAGCATTTTCTTTCAGAAAACATCAGCATAGATGGAGATACAGGCATTTTATTCATAGAAATGAAGTGTTTAACCTAGAATTTGACCATCTTATTTAATTTATTTGACACTACTCACTATGTTCAATAACGAAACAGCAAAACATAACAAAACGAAACACCTCCTCACTATCCTTCCACTTTTCTGACAACTCACAACATTGTAAGGCTACTCTAGCACCATAGTGGAGTGAATTAAAGCCCATCTATTCTCTGTGCTTATGATGCTAGACTAGTGTTTTACCCATACTATGGCTGAATTGAAGAGAACAGGTGAGGTGGTTCCAAATTTGGGACAGCATGGCAGTGCTTGAGAAACAAGCAGTTGGAAAACTTTGCTAGTAAAGTACATTTTTATTACTGACCCACAAACTTTTGGATGACTTCTAACTGAGGATGAATTTCTAACAGGACTGAGAGTGGCAGGGATGGGTTTCATTGTGGAGAGGGCATAAAGAAGTTAAACCAGTGTTATAGATTAGGATGAAAATATCCTCTTTTTTGGGGCTGTTCCTGTAACTTTTAGAGACAAGTGGGATCAGTTCATTTATTTTTAAACTATTTATTTGTCTGACAGAATTTTCTTCTTGCCTATATTATTGCTTATTCCTATTTTCTTTTGCCCTCTGACTTTCTTCTGCTCTTCTGACATTACCTTTCCTGGTAGTTCTTTTCCCTATTCTAAGCCTCTGTTATTCTACTACTCTCTATTCCTTTTCTTCTGTGTTCTGAGATCACCTAAAACCCCCCTCCCCTTTCTTCTTTCTGTCGCCATCCCTCAGGCTTTCCATCTATTGATCTGCTTTCTTGCATTTTTTTCTTGTGTTATTTTGTTATTTTGTTGTTTTAGGAGCAGAACCTTAACCGTGCAAGACTCATGTCATTCCTGCACTGCTAAAGCACTAGCCAACTTAAATGGGGTAGATATGCTTTGTAATAATATTCATCTATACAGCTTGCATTATGAGAAAGTTAGAGGTATAAATTCTACAAATTGCAGAGGTTTCTAATTATATTCTTGCTGTAGCAATGACTTTAATAATGTTGATGGCAGTTCTGCTCTTCTGTGTGACACAAGAAAAGCAGGGAGTAGCAGAGACCTGTTACAGATTTTGCCGTTTACCTTCTCGCAGCCTAACCAACATGAGCCACTAGATTCAGCATGGAGTAATTTTTAGCACATTTATCTGAGATTAGGACTGTACAGCATTTTACAACGTGTATATAACATTGTAATAGTACCAGATGGCAGACTATTGGTGAAAAGGGTAGAGACAAGATGATTTTTTATACATACCACAGTAAGCATGGCTTTTTTTTTTTTTTATCATGGGGGCACATCGACCAGCCATGACCAGATCCCATGTTGGCCAGAGCATATGGAAATCATGCTGGTATTTCTACAGCAGTCTGACCTTGTGATGTGCAAGTGGGGGAGCACCATCACTGAAGAGATTTTGCAATACATCTCAGTAATAAATCTCCACAATAATCAGATTATTGTCTGGTATCAGGTCCAAAAGAACCCTTCAAAGGCATCAGATTATAGGAAAGTGTTTATTTTTTTTTTCTGCTTGAGTACCTAAGCAAATCGTTAATTGTTAACAAGGGTTAAATTAACCCCTGTTTACAAGGGTTTTCAGTATCCCAGCGCAAATACTACTATTGTATAGGCATGAATGAAGTACAGTTGTTCGCAGTGATATGTGTGCACACACAAAAACAACAAAAACACATGCAAAGACAGAGAAAAACAGATTTTGCACTATTATCCTCCTCTTCTTCAGGGAGAAGCTAAATTTTTTTTACCTCATTAAGCCAATGGGTATTAAAGGTGCAATTAGGATGCAAGGGCATCAGTAAGCATAACATCCAGTGAAATCAGAACCAACAGACTGAGGTCTTTGGAAAACGTGATTTCTTCCTTTTCCCTTTATTTATTTATTTTTTCAAAAGTAACAGTGAGAACAATTTACTGTCCTAGCAAGATATAAATTATTTTCTAAGAAAAACACTGGCCTTTTGCTTGCATACTTTGTGCAGCAGCTGTGATTATAGAAAATGAGGTTTTAGGAAACTGTCCTGTGATTGCATCCTTGTTATGAATACATTCATTTCCATTTCTATGTTTTGTTACAATGGCAAGAACATTTTAATTAATGTTTATTTTTCAGATGAAACAAATAAGTGATGTTTATAAGAAAGTTATCCCTTTTAAACAAGTTTCCTACCCTGCCCAAGCTTTAGGTATCTTTTAATAATCTGTTTTCTCTCTCAGAAATGAATCTTCCTTCAGTGTTCTCAAATCAAGGTCAGATGTCTTTATGTGGAGATCAAGGAATCATCATCACTGGATTTTTTGAAGAAAAAAATAGGTTGGACAAGCTTGTGTCAGGAATTGCAAAGGTACAGCTAATTCTCTGTCTCAGAGTCATTTCAAGTCTTATTTTCTATGAATCTATCTTTAAGCATGACTTAACCAAACAAATTCCTAGACTAGTGATGTGAAAGCCAGAAAAGATGGGGAATGCTGCACTAGAGATGCACTATATTCTGTCGCACTGGAACTAAACTATGAAGTTCAGGGTGTTAAAAGTTCAGTCCTGAAAAAGCTCAGGCCTTATCCTGCATTCAGCAAAAGAGCTTGCTGAGGGCAATGTATTAATCATACTTCATCTTCCATTGCAAGTCTGAGTAAAAGTACCGGGTCTATATAGACCCCAAAGCCTAATAGAAATATGTAAGGATTCAGGATGCCTCCTTGATCGGTAATGGGGCAGATTGGAATGGCAACTTATTCATGTTTGCCAGTAAAACATCTAGAAAACACAGTCCTTCCTGCCAGCATGTTGATTACAGCAAATGCTCAAAGCACCAATGTAGTGGCCCCCTTTTTAAAAAAAAAAAAAAAACAAAATCTGTAGCATCCTACATGTGTAGCATGTAGGATGTCCTACCCATCTGCTTGTCACCTTGTCACCTCACCAGTCCTCTCTGTCCCGGAATTCATCATTAGAAGTAGAGCTGGCAGCCGGCATCATTGCCAGGGTCACAGGTGCGGGTGTATGTGTGCCTGCAATATATAGCAGGATGCAGTGGGTGATGCATGAGTTTAAAACTGAAATATGTTTTCAGGTCTGCCCAGGCAGGGCCATCTGAAGTCTTTGAGGGCTGCAAGTACGTGCCTGAAGGTAAAATCAGGCCTTTGGTATGTTCTGCATGAAGTCAGGCCTGAAAGTGGTACATATACAGTGAGATTTGTAGAGATATGTTTTCAGGTCACACTGGCAAGGATCATAAGTTAACCTTACATCTTGGACTTGCTGGATAAATTACTTCTCTCCTCTGGGCCATAAAACTGTTACAACACCCATTATTACAAGAGACACCATTCTGTAAAAGAGCCTAGCCAGTCTTACCTCTCCGAGATAGCCAGCATGCTCAATATTGCAATCCTTTGCATCTGCAACTGTTACCCAGGGATTTCTAAAACTCTACTGAACTTCTTTGATTTTTAATATGTAATAGATTTGGTGATGAGAATTTACCCATCTTCCACATAATTATTGATAGTTTTTTGTTAGGATGTGGCATGTAACTTACACTTTGATCCCAATTCTGATGTTGCAATGAAGACTTTTATTCCACTTAATTAACAGAATTTGCATAACCGTGCCCAGGGAAAGATAATTTTGCCTAAAAAGTCTATGGATGTCTTTTTGTTTTAGTAAAGGATTGACTTTTTAGTGATAGTAACAGATTCAAGAAATCCTTCTTTTGAGGCAGACAATAAGAAAAGTCAGAGATGTATTTTTAATTTTCACTAACCAAAGTTATTATTTTGACCTTGCAAATCAGTTCCTCATAGAGGAAATGCCTATGGTGTGGAATCCAGATAACTTAAAACAACTTCTTAGTAAAGTTTATATGAAGCATTCATTGAGTGGAAGCATGCAGAAAATCAGATCAAAATCTCACTCTAAACAATGACAAAGCTGTTCAGAATTCACTCTTTCTGGACAAATTAAGTCATAAAATAAACTCTGTGCTTGTAAAGCTCCCCTGAAGCAAGATACCACCATGATAACAATACAGCCTTTCTTGAACACTCCTGCATCAGAGAGGTCATAAATATGGCAGTGAATGAGTAATTTCAGTAAATTACTTCTCAATGAGAACAGAGGAAGGCTCTTTCTGTGTTAGGTAGGCAAATAATTGATTGGTATTTGATGATATTTCATGAAAATTAGAGCAAATTGGACCTGTGGCTTTCATGAGGTTCTTAGCTACTTCAGGGTTAATTCTTCTGAGAAATTACTATCTTCTACCTCTTTAATGGGGAAAGTCCTTTGTCTTGGTAGCAATGTTCCACCATCTCAAGAGTTTTGCACATTCCTACATGATGAATGGCAGGTAGGAAGGCTCTCTTGCAGGAAGCATTAGGAAAATCGTGTTCTGCTTAATTACGGTACTTAAAGAACATGTTCTTTTCTTCAGGCTGAAAATTTGATTCATTACAAACATATATATATATATATATTTATAAAATAAATTCTGTGGCTTCTTCTGGCAACATGTTTTGTACAGTAGATAGTCGCACTGTTGGGAAATGTTGTAAGTAGGGTCCGTTTGTGTTCTCCTTACTGGCTTTTCTTCCTTGGAGAGATTCTTTGATGATAAATGTGCTTAAGAATCCATTACAGCTGGTATATTGGGTTGTTTTGAATTGGAAAGGGGGAAAAAAGCAGCATAAACAATTTCATATTTCAAATGCAATTCATGCTGAAACATTCTGCTGCGGCATAATTTAAACTGCAGACAGATTGGAACAAATAATGCAGAACTGCTTTGTTTTAAAATATTGGTATAGACGAAAATGTATTATTCAAGGGAGCTCTTTGGGCTATTTCTGAAATAGAAAATAATGTACGCAGCTGGTCTTATATACATATGTAAGTGAGAAATTTGAAGAAGCAATAGCACATGGGACCCAGCTGTGATCTCATCAGACGCTCTACAGGGAAGCTCTCTAGCTTCTAAAGTTTATTTTTTTCTTTTTTTCCTCCAGTTTCAAAGGCCTGGGTAAATATTTTTCCATCTTTTATTCTCCTCTCTCCCCACCTTATTTAACCTGCTCCTTCTTAGACATCCTTGACAAGAATTTTGTGGTTGCTCATGCTCCTTATACAACTATTTCCTCTGGCTAGTGCTGGTGCTTTTGAGCTCTTCATCCTCTGTGTGTCTTTGGCAGCCATGGGGAGGACCCAACAGGCAGAGACCTGGGTGTTTGCAAGAGAAATGAATTTCTTTGTTTCCAGAAAACAGTGGTAGCCTATGCTGCTACCGGGGCCACCTGGATGGCTATAATACACCTCGGGACTGGAAACTCAATACAGATGACATCTTACATTCTTCTTCAGAAGCAACCGGACCTGTGGTCCCCTGTGGTTTTTCAAAGCCAGGATAGCTGTCATTCTATCTCAGTAGAGACATGAGTGGTCACCTGAGCCTGCACATGTGACCCAGTCGTTCTTCCAGAAGACTATGGCACATCTTCACCCTTGGGTGCTCCCGAAGGTGCAAATGTGGGTCTCCTGCCTGTGTTAAACACTGATAACTGTGCAAGAGTCAAAACAACAGGAAAATAGAGCATTTGAGACAAGGCCTCTTCCTTTTGGTGACCAAACAGCTGGTGTGGATGAAACAGAGGAGAAAAAGGCAATTGGCAACACCACAGAGTTGAACAAATGCATTTAATTCCTACCCTTGAGAGGACTAGTGATGAGAGGCACGTTTTAAAGCAAAAGTTGAAATGTCTGTTAAATTACAGCATCTTCCCCAGATGCTTCGCTGT
Source organism: Tinamus guttatus (assembly GCF_059628265.1). Taxonomy (NCBI): domain Eukaryota; kingdom Metazoa; phylum Chordata; class Aves; order Tinamiformes; family Tinamidae; genus Tinamus; species Tinamus guttatus. The sequence goes on from NW_028289133.1 coordinate 4,335,736, forward strand.
GCATTTTTCTTCCACCCTTTAAGCAAATGAAACTCTAGGTCAGATGACATTTTCTATAAAAATGCATCCCAGTAAATAATCACGCAAGATTGAGGGACGCCTTTAATACTAGCAGTGTGCATAAGCACCTTTATTAAGCAGGGCACCAGCTGTACAAGTGACTGCTCTTTATAAAGACCTGAAATTGGGATCTGCTGTAGGAGCCTTTTGATGTGTAGATGCAATCTGTCTTTGAGCAGTAATCATACAGCTCGCCACAATGCGGATATTAGCATGTAGACTGTGCAGTTCAACTCTGTAAGCGCATTCTGCTGCTGCAGATGTAGTGGCAGCTTGTTTCTGAAATTGAGCTAAAATACAAAAGAAATGAGAGTCATCTTTTGTGGGAATGTCCCGACTACGTTTTTGGAAGATGGTGGGAGAGCAAGATCAAATATCTGGACTCTCCTTAGTTAAAACTTTTATCGCAATGAGTTAAAAATATCACTGCATTCTTGGCAATATCGGGCCTTGAATTTTCAGAAACAATTGGTTACTTCTGGTGCCCTAGTTTTTAGTTTTCTATTTTTTTCACTATGCAGAGATCTATTTTTTGCAAAAAGGCACTTCAGAAATCAAACCTCTTCAATGAGAATTAAATTGGACATGCAAAATCCCTAGTTATTTTTGAATAATTTAGGCTCTGATAATTCTAACTTATGCATCCATCATTTATCTGTATCAGAATCTCTTAATTTCAGACAAGCTGTTTAAAATGATATCAATTTATTAATGCTTTATGAGTATGCAAAAGAAAGGAATAAACTTTTCACTATATCCTTGTTGGACAGGAGAGAAAATAATGGGAGTGAAAAAAGGAAAGGATGATTTAGCTTAAATAACAAGAACACCTTCCTTGTAGCAAGACGGTGTGAGAATAGTTGAACGGAGAAGCTGTGGGGGTCTCTGTTATTTAAGGTTTTGTAAAAAGATTAGATACCTTTCAAGAATGATCGATTAGAGCCCTCCCAGCTGTTCACAAGAAGATGGACTTGATACGGTTGCAAGGTCTCTTTCAGACAGCTTTTCTATCATTAAATAGATATTCATCTTGTTCCATTTGATGCATATATTCTTTATACCACCTATGTGTCTGAATAAGTATAACTGATTCTATTCACTTACATCTACAGGGTTAACAGGTGAAAACATACTGTCAGTTTTCAGATTTGCCCGTCGGGATGACTAGGATATTTGGATTTCTAGTTTTTCACGCTGTGGAAGGCTAATAATAACGAAGGCCAGCATGTTTGCCAGGCTGGCAGGTGCCGTGGATGCAAAGGGTTTGCTGAGCAGCAGATACTTTCTGCTCCGTTCCAGGAAAAGTTTGCAGCAGGGCCACAAGGTGGCAGATGAGCTGCAAAGATTACAGATTAATATATCTGCAAAACGAAAAATAGATTTCAGATGACAGATTAAAAAAAAAAAGGCATAAAAGATAGACTCATCGCTGTGTTCTTGGGTGCTTTCCTGGGGAAAACAGTAATGCTTCTACCACGTAACAAAATAAATCAAATGCCTTCTTCTCATGGCAACAAGTTCGGGTTCTAATTGTACTCAGTGGTGGCTAAATCAACCTAGGCCAATTTTCGGAAGATTCCTCCCAGTCCTGGGCATTATTCCAATGTATTTACTATGACTGGCATTTAATCCATGCACAAATAGATTCAGTTCATGCATTTGATGCTTTGGACCCACAGTGAAAAAAAAAAAAAAGCACAATAATTTCCTTGAGACAGGAGTTTAGCATACACATTGCTGTTTGTGTTGGAGCCCACATCTGCTTGTTTGAATATCTTTGTACAGCTACCACTTGTAGCAGAAGAGAGGAGTGATGGTTCCTCTCTTCTGCGATTCAGACCTGATATCAGAGGCAATAGGCTCTGTCTGAGAGTCCTGTTTATTATGTGAGCATAGACTCATTTTCTATCTGGTGGCTCAATAGACAGTGTTTTTCTTCTATCTGATGGCTCAATAGACAGTGTTTTTTTTCCCTGAACTTCGGGTTTTCTGCTCTGTGCGACTTATAACCAAGCCCAAAAAATCCTCCTGAACTGCTATTGGGAAACGGGGAGGAATGGGAGGAGGTGGTTGGATTAACTTAAGGTAGTGTCCAAAAGCACTCTGTCCCCTAGATCTTAAGTAGGGAGGAAACATCCAGAGCAATCTCCAGTTCACTTCATCCTTTCTCAGGGTACACATTTCCCTACTGAAGGGAAATGAATAGACTTCCAGGAAGTTTCCTGCTGCTTCAAACTACTGCTTCATCTTTCAGGTGCCATCTTTCAGGCACGGTTGCTGTAAAATCATGCTCATTGGTGTCCTGTATCCCAGGGTTGTCCTGCAGTGAGGCTAGGAGGGCTCTGGATGCTGCAATGTTGTAGTACCGTGAGGATGCTCAGCTGCTGAACATTCAGAAGAGTCTCCTTGGTCCCCCGGCTTGTTCTGCAAGCCCTGTTTTACTGGGTTGGTTCAAAGAAGACTAATTAGTCCTTCAGAATTTTCCCTGAAGCTGATCTGACCCTATTCTTGTAAGAGCTTTTTAATCCATAGAGGAGCCTTTCGACAATGACAACCTCTCACTAACATAAACCTATGCAGTCATAAACATAACGTGGGCAAAGATATGCCAGCTGTTAATGGAAATGTTAATAATGATGCCATTGCTTTTGTGTTTTTAAAGCAATTTTAGTAAATAATTAAACAGCAATTTATTTCTTTCTGTTTTGAAAGCATTCCTTTCCCTGTTTGGCTTGTTTTGTTATGTTGTTGTTGATTTTCCTATGTTTGATCTTATGTTTGTTATAAGAAGAATATACTTCTGAAGTACTTTTTAAAATGTAGTAGCTAAATGAATTTGCTCCCTGTAGTCTTAAGAAAGGCTTTGCAATTACATGAGAGAATCTTTTTTTCATAAATAATTTAGTCAGTCTTAATTAAAAATTCTTGTTTAGTAATCAGTGGGCTCCATATCTACTATTTATTAGTTTTCTTTTTATTATAATAGTCTCTAATAAGTTATTTTCATTAAAGGAACACTCTGAATATATTCCAGAGAGATCCTATGACAGCCAGAATCAAATAGACTACTCTTGTCTTCTATGTTTTTTTTAAAGGTTTATCCTGTGTGTTACATTATTGTTCTAACAAAAAGAGTAGCCAGATTTTCAGACTGTAAAGGAGGAATGTTTACAATCTATCTTGCTTTATGGTTGCTTATGATCCTTAATCATAATAAATAAAGAATATTTAATGATTAAATTCATAATAATGCAACAAAATCAAGAATGCTTTTGATCATCATCTGCACTGAAAGGTAAGAATGACTTAGCGGCTTATGCATGTCAACACATCCAGTTTATTATATTCAGAAAAGGAGTACAAATTGTTATGTGATACAAATACCCAGAGTGCCTAAAATGAAATTCCTAAGTAAGGAGCCGTAGCCTTGTCTGGTTTTGGGGGTGTCATGGGCATTCAGCACCTCCCAGAACACAGGTACTGGGTCCAGAAGAATTGACAGAACAGTCAAATGACTCCTTGTTGGAGCTGGCACAGCAGAGAGTGGAAGTGCTGATCTTCTGAAAGCTGCAGTACTTAACACTAATGAGACAAAATGATTTGTTTCACATAGTATTTATTCACGCTTCTTTATATTTCCTGATTTATCTTGGTTAGCTGTATATTTTTTCCTAAACAATAGTTCCAACAAAGCCTCATCTCCACAAAGAATTTGGTTTTCATTGTTATCATAAACCTTGTATAAATTGTTCGTTCTGTATTAATCAGGCATTTTGATATATTCTTCAAAAATGAAATGGCAAGGATTTGTCATTTTGTAAATTGTTTTCTTAGGGGAAAATGACATATTTTATTAGCACTATTGACCACATAATTTGGCATATTTAAAGGTTTAGGCAGCAGGGGAATGGCACTTAAGAAGTTATGATGTGTGCACAGTTTGTTAAGCCTTCTGAATGTTTTAACTCTCTTGAGTAATATTTCGCAGTTTGTGTAACATCTTGAATGAAGTCAATATCAGTTCAGAACAGATCAGACTGTGAGACCCTGCTCAAAGGACCTGCACAAATATCTACATCTTAACAGCTACATCATCCCAACCTTCCTTTACAGGCACCAGAGGGGAGAAATATGAACTTCTAGAGCATTACTCATCTCATCTAAAAATAGTTTGAATCATATCCTTAAAATGTATAATTCTTTTTTGCTTTCTCTGAAGTGAGCCTAAGGTGATTAGTTGGGCAGCTGACGTCTTTTCTCTGAATGTCTAAAGTGAGATGACATCCCACGCTCATGGTCTTGGTGAAACAAGTAAGGAAGGCATTATATACTGTGGCTTCAATAGAACTTAAATGGTGAAAAGCTGGATTCGTATTGCATTAATCAGGAATGCTATTGTCAAGATTTATACAATAGCTAAATCAACCTCATGATTACAGTGTCGTTTTTTTGCCTATTTCTAGTTACAATACTGTAACTAGCTATAGTATTAAGCTATAGTTTCAACTGTAATATTATGATTATTAGTTATTAACCTATGATATATTTCCTAGGTCAGAAAAAGGAAAAGGTCTCTGTAGACCTGAACTAAAATAATTACTTCTTTAAGAGTCTCCGTGCTTTCCATTTGTATCAGGTTTAAATGTATTTAGAATCTGAAATGGGCATTTATGAATTTTTCCCATGAGTCCTATCTGGGGGATCTCAGATATGTTATATACTTATAATATGGTGCTAATATGATATCCCACTTGAGAACTTAAGTTGGGAAGTGTTGGCTTGATAATAGCTGTGACTGACCGTTATCTCCATTTTATAACCATACTATATGCTAGCTACACACTACTGCAAATGGTTTCCTGCAATTACGGCATGGAAACCTAATGGTTTCTATGGACTATTAATGAGCAGTGTAATGGAGACAAAACCAGAAGATGGGGATTACAATCACAGGAGGGTATATTTCTTGGCAGTTGTGTTAGGATGCATCCTGAAAAATAGATGATCTTTAAATCTAGATAATATCTACATTCCTACAGATGCATACATGGAAATGTAAGTGAATGTAGGGTCTGTGAGAAAGAGAAGGCAGATTTTAGGCTTAGGAAATCATATGGTTACAGGTGAAACTTCAAAGAGGGCAAGACGAAGTTGATGATGGCTTGGAAATATGTTTCTGGCAATGCTGGCAACCTAAACATGATAGAATGTGAAAATTTTTATGTCTCGTTATAGAGCATTTCTTATTAAAAAAAATCTTTAATATAAGAAATGTACAGGAGAATATATTGTACATTGTAGCAGAAGAAAGATTGCCAAAGCTGGTTACTTGGAGATAGTGCTCTTAAAACAGCATTTATCAGACTCCTGAAATTAATTTTATGTTCTTCAATATTGGTATCTGGTATCTGTTTCTTCCCATGACAGACAATACATCGAGGGGGCTTTCACAGATGTAGTGTGTGTGTACTTTTTATTTGCTTACTTATTCTCTAGCAGGAGTTCCTTTCTGCAGTCCAAAATGTTTCATGTAGGTGGAAAGGAGTTTTCTGCAGAAGTTGGGCACAGTGACTCATGTCGTCAGGGTTGTGCAACACGAATAAAACATCATCATCGTTGAATAAGTAGAAACCGTTGTTTGTTTTTGACAACCTACTTACATTACAGTGCTAACATATCAGCCTATTGAAAACAAATCTGGTGGAGATATTCTTACACAACGCTTTTTTTTTTCTGTTTTTGCCATGCAGTATTATCATTTACAGCCAATTCTTTGGCCTAAATCATTCTCAGATAGTTCTTATAAAGCAGACCATCAGATAAAATATTTGTCATGTTACTGCAGTTGGCTACTATTCAAAATGCAGTAATACAGTTTTCTACACGAGGAATCTGTCCTCCTCTGGGAGCATTCCTGGTAGGCGATCATTTGGACCCGTTTGTTGCAAGTATACTAAGAAATTGTATGTGCTTGGGACTGGCAAGAAGGTCAGTTGGCACCAAACAGCTCACATCTATCCAGGCAAGTTCTCTAACCCTCCAAAATAATCCACTGGGAATGGTCAACTATAACCAGGAACCTTGTGAGGTTCTTGGTAATGTTGATCAAATCTGTCCTTGGAAGCACTCTAAGGAGTGGATGGGGAGCAGGATGGACAATGCTTCCATATCTGAGGATATTCCCTGACATTTTTTGGTTTACTATACGTTTGATATAACCAAAATTATATAGATATATATTTGATACTACAAATATCAGTACACAAAAATCTACTTCTACAAGCATAGCTAGTGCCAGTTACACATGCTGTCAGTATAAAAATAGGTTTTATATTATTTAAGGTTGGGGATTAGAGGGAGAATACATGATTCAGGAATATATGAGTTAAGTCACACAGTATTCCCTTTAGACAAATGCATCTAAAAGTCAAAGAGTTCACATCATTCCTCAATTGCCGTTTTATAATATGACATGGTTTCCTCCCTTCAGACATCATGGCTATTGACAGGAATTGAATCCATGACCTTCAATACCAAAAGAGTAAGTCCTTATTATCTAAGCTAAAAAAGTAAGCCTTTTATCTGTAAGAAAGCAGTGGACTCTTACAGACACTGGGGCTAGCTATTAGATGAAGACATGATTATAGACTAAGCCAGTGTATTATTATGATTTCACTTCCTCTGCTGAAAGGTCTATTATCCTCTCCATGAGCATGATCTAATATATGTCGAAGACAGTTTCAGTTTTCCATTGAGTTTAATGGGCTCTGAATCATGATCTAAATGTGTGAGCCTCTTCATACCAATTAGAAATATGCAGAATAAGAGAAGTATAAAGACATACATATATGCACATATATATGTATATATGCTCTATGTAAACACTGCTTAGGGCATTTCCAAAATATTCCTGAAGAGGGTAATGCAATCAGTGAAGAAAGTCCACCTAAATATAATCAAGGACAACTTGGAAGAAGTGATGAAAATATGAAAGAGATTTGTGGATTCGAGGAAAAGAGGGGATGGAAATTTCCAAGAATAACTTTACTGCAGAAGAGAAATTGAAAACTAGTTTTGTGCTATTTTTCCTTCTGTTATTCTGAATAACCTGGATATGACTAGACATATATCCTGTGTCCAGTAGACTGATTAATACACTCTCTTACGGCAGTTTGTAATAGGCAGCATATATCGGTTTGAGGCATATCTTTGACTTCTTTCTGTTTCTGTAACAAATATATTTCTACCTCTGGGTATTTTCCTTAGATATTTTGGCCACTGGCTTCATCACAGTTATAAAAAGAGCGTGAGATAGCAGGATTCATCTCAACTAACTATAGCTATATAAAGTAAGACATCTATTCTATGCAAGACATCTAGACTCTCTGTTTAGTCAATGGAGAGAGCTGTCAGCTCCAGGAGACATTTTATTCCACATACCTTAGGCAATTAAGGTGAGTTGAATCACTTCTTGGAAGATGCTCATCAGCCCACAGAAGGCTCACGGGCCACTTATGCTTGTGGGAGGTTGCACACTTGTTCTCTGCTTCTATATCTGTAAATTCTCAGATCTTTCTTGTTATAGTCTTTAAAAATCCAGTTCCATTTCTACTGCTCCTGCCTATGAGCCCACCTGAGTAGCTTCATCAGTGCCCTATTTTGTGATTGTCTGAAACCTGCACAGAAGGTGATGGCTGCCATGTTAAAGGCTCTTCTGAAATTAGAGTGGGTCTTATCCAAAATCCAATGGCAGTGCATCAGCACTCTGCAACTATGCAAATAATATGGAAAATGTTCCCATCCTTTGAATCCTGGACCATATGAAATAAGCCCCAAATCCTGAATATTTAGGGTTTTTTAAATTATTATTATTATTCTAGTGCACATAGTCTTGGAAGGGTCAGTCTGTGGCTTTAGATAGTTTTATATGGCAGGAAAGGCTCTCAGTCATCCCCAAGAATGAGCCTGGTAGGTCATTATTGCTGTATATAAGAGCATCCACATCCATCAGACCAAAGGTTTGTCTAACCCTGCATATTATGACTGACAATGGATAGTCATTGATACTGAGGAAACACTCAAGAATATATATCATATTATGTATGGAGAGCTGTCCTGTTGTACTCCTTAATTTCTCGTAGTCAAGAGGTTAAGGAAATTTCTGAGCTGGAGGTTTTGTATGCTCTGTTATGCTTAACAGACACTCTCACTTCTGCTCCCTTGTAGTCTAGTTATTTTTTCCTGCAGTGTAGCAGTCTTGTTAGTGTGTTACTTTTCTGACAGCACCAGTCTGCATCCATACTCTTGACTACCTAATGATGAGCAACTTAGACTCTAAAAGGAATTGTACATCCTACTGTTCTGCCCAGACTGTAGATTACCCCACTTCTAAGCATTGATATAACTGCACAATTGCAAATCCTTAGAGTGACAGCCCAAACAGCTATTTACACCAGTAGAAATTATCCCTGTTGGAAAGCAGGGTAAGATATTATCCTGCAAATTGTGGTAGATAGACATAAAGAGTCTATCCGAATGGAATTGCAGTTTCAAAAGTACAGCAGTAGATGGATAAGTTTATAGTGTAGACAAGTATAGACTATAAATCAGGAAACATTCTCACTAGACTAGCAATTTCAACCACAATTATTTATCATACTGGAGATTAATGTACACTTGATGTATATATAAAAGGTGATAGAATATACTAACTGCGAGGCATTACGTAGCATACAGCTGTGGGATGCATACTGCTGGGATCGAAATCTCCTTTGCATCAAATTCACAGAAATACTGACATAACTAAAATCTACCCTAGTTTGTCACTGCCAATAGAGAAATCACCTGGCCGGTATTACTGTGTGGGGAAAGAAAGGAAAACTTTCATAAATCAGACTCTTGTCAGAACAGTGAAAAATGCATCTTAATAACCCAGGGCTTTCCAAAGTGTTTGCAGAGACCCTCTGAAGATGGTAGAAGTGACTTTCAAGGATTTGGGACCCCATTTTCTCTATTTCCACACCTCCACCTATATTACCTGGTCAGCTAGCATCATCAGCAATTACAATACATACAATGAGAATTGGGAATGTTTCTCAGGGCATATTATTGGTCTGTAAATAGTTTTCTGAACATGTGAACCTTCTGGCTTAAAACAAAGTCCAAATCACGTGTTATGTAGCAAGAATGTGGGTACAGAACATGAAACACGCAGTTAGCACCTCACCCACTTTCTTCTGCCAGGGGGAGAGAGTAGCCAAGACACAAGTCCAGAAACCATCTCCATGGGCATCCTCAAGCTTCAAGAGGCCTTGCCAGAAGACACGTGCCTCTGGCTACAGTTTTGTCCTGCAACCTCCCTCTTTCCCAGTCTCCTGCTACTGCACAGCTACATGGGGCCACTCTTCATGAGTAGGTCCAAAGCGACAGAGTTGAGCTAAATGAGAAGGTAGTGAGAGAAGACTAGAAGTCTCAGGAACTGATGTCCAGGTCACGTTTGCTTTTTCACAAATTGCAGGCAGTTTGACACCCTGAGCTATAACATGAATATCTTCTTTGCAGCATCTCCTGATTGCCCCGTATGCAGGGGTTATAGCTTAGACTGTAACATGAGTAACAGCAAAAATGTGAATGAACGGCACTCTTTTGTGAATAGTATTAACACCATGCTTCAAGCAATCAGCCTATTAATTGAACTTTTTCCAATAGCAATGTGTCATCCCTAGGGAGCTGGTTTAGACAGGAAATGGGGATAAAAGGGAAGGAAATATAATTTAGGGCAACAATAATTCTTATGGCATTACCATTTTGGTGCACTTAGGAGGGGTGGGCAGGCTGTCTAATCAAATTTACATTTGACCTGATAACCTCACTCTGCCTTAATATCAGTGGAGACAAGTCAGTTCTGATAAGGCACAATTCATTTCCTGAAAGCAGACATCTGTGTCGAGTAAAGTCCCCAAAAGTGCCTATTTCCTTCCATTATCATTTATATCAGATCTAAAAGCCTGTATTGCAGATATATAATGGTAGGGGTCAGGAATCCTTAAGCAAGAACACTAGACTGAGTGCAGAAAAGCACTTTCTACATGTTCATCCACCAAGTATAAAAGAAACCAACAATTCCATGACAAGGTCTTTTGGATGGGGAGAATCTTCCTGATATGCTGGTGCAGGTACTTGCTAGAGTCTTGCACACAAGTAAAGGCCCTCAGTAACATTAGAAGGGAAATAATCATTTCTGTATCTTATTCTCTTTGGGCTGATGTCATATTTCTACTCAGATGTTCATGCTCGGCACTTTGTTGCATGGAAACCCAGCCTCTACACAGAGATCCATTACAGAACCTATGAAATACAATTCATATTACAATGATGCTTCATTTTATTCATTGATTTTGCCAGTTTACATGATAAAGAAGGTTAATTTGGTAACCTTTTAACTATTGTGTTTGAAATTAGTTTTTATCTGTTTAGAGGATTATGATTTCACATAAACTTTTACTGGCTACAAAATCTTTATTGCTTGAATCAAGTAGGGCCTGGTTTTCTGGATTTTATTTTGATCTTGAAAAGATATTTAATTTTATTAGATTGTTTGATCTTGCTAAAGTGCAGCTGTTAATCAGTACCCTCCTGCATCCTCCTTTCTTCCTTTATCTTTCTCTGGAAATTAATTTGTCCTATTAAAACCAGTCTTAGCAAATATCACCTTGCTTCCTACTCTTGTAGTAAAGCTTTGCATGTTTTTCTCCAGAAATCCGGATGCTTGCCATAAGACTTACATTTAATAGACTGACTGAAGGAAGGTTTTGGTGGGTTTGGGCAGCTCTGCTACACTTGCCTCTGTGTCTCTTCAATATTAGGTTCAGTGCTCTAATTCTACACAAAACTTTTAAGTCATTATTTTAAGGTTTTAGACCTTGCTGCTTTAGTTACATACATAAAGTGCAATATTAGTATTTTTGTGTTAAATATAGATGAGTGCTCTCAGCAGGAGCAGTTGTGAGGTCACTTTCACGTTATGATTCTGTTTGCATATTTTTTTCTGATGTTAGTGTCTAGTTCCATACCTTCTGAATCTCAAAGATTTTATAAATGTTCTTTCTATCTTTGTTTATGTTGCAGAAAAGCATATTCTTTCTTCTCCCTATGTATATGCATTATGTGTGTATTCTTAATATATGGAGAATTAGTTTCTTGTTTTCCAGGTTGCTAGCTATCCTTTACTACACAGTCCAGAAACTAAAAAATCCAGAAACATATGTTAACAAGGAGGATGAAAGAAAATTTATTTTTGACTGATCTGTGTTTTTGGTATCTATAATCTGACATTACGAAAACATCTAATTTATTTTACATTGGTAAAGATATAACAAAGCTAAAAATAGAATTAAATTAGCCATTGTGTGTCTGTATAGTACCTTATGTGCGTATGTGGTTTCTAGAAAAGTGACCAAAATATACAGGGACTTGAAATGTGCAATAGAGAGTCTGCTGTCCTGAAAAGGGTTATATTCAAAGGAGAAAAAGAGGAGAACTTAAGGACTCTCTAAAATTGTTCATTTCCTATTTACTGTAGACCTCTAAATAGCCCCCAAAGAGGAGTTGCTAGTGGATAGACAGTAAGTCCATACGACCGTCAAGTTATAATGCCATCCTTTGTGTCAGTCACATACTGTGAATTGCACAAGTGATTGCAACTGCATAAAGATTCGTGAGCCCAAGAATTCTGGAGTGATTCTTTTTTTTTTTTTTGGCTTATTAATTTGATGCCATTTCATTAGTCAGGAGGAAAAAAAAAAAAAAGAAAGAAAAACAACAACAGGCACAATCTTGACCAAAAAATATCTAGTATGGAAATAATCGGGCTTTCCAGATTGTCCCTTAAATGAATGAATCTCTGTTTCCATATATATATGGTAGTGCAATACTGTTTGTATTTGTTCTCTTTCACTTTTCATGCAGGATTATGTTAGCTGTATTAGGCAGTAATGCACTTAAAAAAAAAGGCACATTAAGACCATACTTTGACTACTGTTACCAGGTTAATATGTGCGGTATAACTGACATATTGGAGAAACAGAAACCTCAGCAAAACATGAAGGGTAGAAGAAGGGCTGTGGTACTCTTTCCTATGAGCAGAGCTGGGTCTACTTGTAGGATGCCCACTCAAAGTGAAGATGCATCTCCAGCCACAGCTCAGTACCATGTGCCTTCCCGGGTGCCAGGATCCTGGCAAACACATCGGCACATGCTGTCTCTCAGGGTATCTCTGAATACAGAGATCAGCCTCTTATAGGCTCTTGCACTCTCTGTTTCATGTCTTGTGCATACAACATGTCCTCTAAGGCTAAGAAGTGGAGCTAACAGGACTGATCAGTGCACCAGCCCACTGCTGGTTCTGGAGCTGTGTTTTTCTCATCCTTTACTGTTCATTCCTCTCCAGAAGCTTCACAGGTTGAGCAAGTCTTGGAATTTGAAAATCTCTGGTGCTCAAAATGAAGTTAAACAAACTGTGAAATACCCAGCAGTACAGAAGCAATATTGAAAGTAGATGATGATTAGAGCTATTGGAACCCAATCGTTAATTGGATTGTTACAAATGAAACCCCAAGATCATTAAAAGGACATCAGACATGGTGGCTTGTAGTAGGGAGAGCCAGCTTTGTCAAGGACAAACTGTTCATTAAGGCCATATGATAACTATAAGAAGTGGTCATTAACACCAAATTTCACTCTAATGGTGCCTGTCTTTTTGTCTTCTTGTTCTGCTTTAATGAGCTCTTGCTTTTTTATTTTCGTATTTTCTCTGGATTTATCATTGTTATCTGTCTGTACTTCTGCCCTCACATTCTCCCGGCAGGTTTTCTATTTGCTTGTTTGTTTGTACAGCCCTTTCTTAGCTAAGGCACTGACAGAGACCCAGAAACTCATCAGTCCTTTTCAAACCCATGGGAAGGCTCCAGTGCACCTAAGAATACCCAATGACTCTTCATTATCCTGCTTGCTTTTCCTTTCCATTTCACTATATTGTTCCTAAACTTTCTGTCCTGAATTTCCTGATAATGGACAGAGCTCTAACTCCAGCCCTAGAAATATCCACTACTCTGTACTGAGACTGTTTCTTCTCTTGCTACCTCTGTGCAATTCCAGAAGCAAATCCATCAGAAGGACAACATAATATCAGCTTAAGCAAAGCCAGGAGCAAGGCCTCGATAAAAAGACCTTTTGTGTATGCAAAGGTGGCTTTATTACTACTCTAGGATTGAGCCAGTTCTGGGCAAGCCTTTTAGCTTGCATTTCTTAGATGCTTTTCAATAAATTCGAGATGGATCTTTACATTTCTAATATTCAATTACTCTGCACTTAGCCTTTAGCTCTAAGCAGCTAGTTGTATTGCCTGAGCTGAGCACTGGGTACATGTCACAGTGTGTCCTGAACTCCCTTGTCTCTGTTTCCCAAATCAGTGCTCTAGCACCAGTGTGCTCTGCAGCTCTTCATGTCAGTGTTCTTCACAGGTCCAGTAAACACTGCACAAAGAGGTATTTTGTCTATATCACCTTATTTGGGATCTTGGAAACTCCAGAAATTGGCTGATTTTTCCAATGTCTGGGCTATCTACCAGCAGGGCCACCTCTTTTTTGTACCGACTCATCTGGCCTTGCTGGACCATTCAACAGTATGGCACTAAATTGAATCTGTTTCACTATTCACAGACACCTGGTACACAGTCTGCTCATCATAGAGTACACAGATGGATCCAAGTTCCCAAAACCCCAAGCTCAAAGAATTCAAGTTATGGTTCCTTTTAATGTATATTCAATCAGCTCTTTATATATTATGCCCATTCAGCCCATTGATTGTCATCGGGCAACTCTTGTGCCTATATTATTTGCTTAATTGCTTTTTCTACACTACTAGCATGCACACTAGCACCAGTCTTCAGCAATACTGTGGATTTGGTTCATGTGATGTACCTCTAAATGCTGCATTGGATCATTTCCCACTCTACTCATCCTCCCACATACAAATGCCATGTGTCTTGCATAGACCTTCATTAGTCCTCGGATGGACGATAGGCAGCCTGCTCATTAGTCTAGTACTTAATTGCTTATCAGTCACACTCTCAACTTTTCCATCCCTTGAGTTGCACATCTACTGTTACTAGACTTCACATTTTTTTTCGGGCCTTTTTAGCTTTTCTTTAGCCCTTGCTAAAGAAAAAGCCCGTCCTTGCGCAGAGGTAGCCTCAAGAGATCTCTAAGGACTTGGTGCCGATCAAAGAAAAGAGCGAAGAGGGAGTAATTGGGGACAGATGTTCTAGTCCATCATTTTCCAAAGAGCACAAGGGACTTCTTGTGATGTGGTTGCCTGTGCACTATGGACATAGAGGCAACTTTTAAAGGCACCCTGCATGCGCAGGGGGGCTGGACTAGACGACCTCTAGAGGTCCCTTCCAACCTTAAGCATTCTATGAGTCTATGATTTAAAGAATGCATGATGCTGCTCTCTGGTTAGTAAGATTGATACATCATTTGTGTTCTAAAAATTCTTAAGCTGCCTGACTTGAATTTTGGCTTATGGAAATGAGATATTTTCCTCCTTCCCATTTGCAATACTCTTCAGTTGTTCGAGAAATGGTGTTTCACAGCGATGATCAAGCAGTGCTTTAGTCTTTGTAAAATCTGAAATCTGATGTTTATAATCAGATTCAATTATTTCTTATAACAGGCCTTCCTAACCCTAAGAAGCGATTGATGCCATTGTGTTTGTTTGCTCCTTGTTAGACAAATGATATTCTGTAAAGTGTCTTGAGCAAAATTAATTACGCCATCTGTTATTGATCTCTTCAGTTCGTGTCATTGATTTGCCTTTTATAGCTGATTGGCTGCTGCTGGCAACATGAGTTGCTCAATAAATCCTCTTCTCGTGCAACGCATTGCAAAAGAATTTTGCCCCCAAAATCCTTTACTCTGCAAAAGAGGCTTTACTGATACAGAAAATGAGATCTATCCAAAAGAAGAAAGCAAAGGGAATTTTTAGCTGGGAAAACATACTTTATAATGGAGAGAAATAACCCCCTGAGAATTTGCAACAGCTTTCTGTGGTCACAGGAAGAATGCTCCCTATGGAGAATATCCTTCTCCCTAAACACTTCTGCAACAAACACATTGTGTAATAGGGATCTGGAGTGTGTGTCTTAGTGGTCAGTACATCAAACTCTCTACTGTAAATTGAATAGAGTTATCAAGTTCACTACAACAGTTATGGGGAATGAATGATAAACAGTAAATTTGGACTGGTAGAGGTGAGATGCTTTTCACTTCTCTGTGAAATTATGTCATGCCATCTCTTGAGGACATCCAAATTCACAGTCAGTTATAAGTTCAATTTTCAGTGTAATAAACTAGACCAAACTGTTCATGCTGAAGTTAGCAGTAATTACTGACCTCAGATTTACATGAGCAGGAGTGGGACATGAGAAAACAGCTTCCACTGGAGTTAGTCAAGGCAGAAAATGCTGAGACAGTCGGAACTGGGGCCTTTGAATGTTTTATGCTTCTCTGGTCTAACCTTCTAACTTGATGCTTCTTTTAGTTAGAAAATGCAGAGCAATATTAATTTGTATAAGGCAAAGGACATCACTGTCTTATTAAATAGATTCCTGCAACTGGATAGCAGCTCCTCAAGAGCTCTTTTGCATATCCCATTCTCTAATTGCCAGCAACATTGACCTTGAAGTGGCTCGTGAAGAATGCTGAAGAATGACCAAGAGCAACATTTTAATAAATTCACTAGCACATTAAAATATGGGGAAAGAGCTACTTTATTGCGTGGAGCATCTGGTATATATTCCAATAGGATTTACTGAAAAACTTTTTTGCTTCTGGCTTTAGGATGAGTCATAATTGATCCCAAGAGGATAGCTAATCTCCGAACAAAACATAATTATGATAAGTATTTTGGAAAATTTAATTATTTTGCCCCTGGGAACTCACAGCCTTTAGAAGAGATCAGCTTCTTGCTAGATTTATTTGGACTAGAGATTTGTAAAGGGACAAATAATATTTAACTCCCATCATAAAACAACCTTAATTTATGTCTCATTAAAAAAAAAATCGAAGGGCATATTCTTTATTCCAAATCACCTTGGTGTGTGGGCCAAGACTCAGGCCCCCAAAGGTATGGAGTAGTGCAAACAGGAATTAGACATCTAACACTCAACAGTTTTAACGGAAATTATCTACTGAACTACCTTTGTGAATCAACAACTAAATCCTTGTGGGGACCTGTGCTTTCAAGAGAGCCTTGCAGGAGCTCTCCAGGAACCAGCTGGAGCATCTGTGAGTGAGGCACTGAAAATGCAATTCTGGCAGTTGTCTGTGGCTGGTGAAAACTGGAGACCATTTGGGCAGCAGAGACATATTACAGAGGAATGCCAATGCAGCCAGGTGCAATGGTTTCACATGGGGGTACAGAGACCACATCTTAATTATTTTAAGTGCTAAAAGAAATTAACCATAATCCACTTATTACTCAAGAGTCGTCACAAAAATCCCCTAAAATGCACTGATATTTCATGGGTTCTGACATTCTTTAGAGCATCTGATATTGAAGCAAAGACCAGAGCTAGCAGAATTATCTAAATATTAACAAATCTTGTCCAGTGTCAGATAACATTTGGACTGGAATTGCCAGAACTACTGCTAGAGATGTGATCCCACAAAAAGGAATTAATTCCGTTGGTGAAAGATGACTGGAACAATATAGTTCTAGTTCACTTTAAGAGGGAGCTCTCTGTGTTAACTTCAATTTTTCCTCCTAGGCTCCAGGAGAAGGAGTCCAGAAATATTTTAAGGAAAAAAAATGTTTAAAAGGTAAACAAAAAGCCTGGAAGATTAAAATAACAACAACAACAACAAAGGATAAAACATAGATAATTTCTACTGACTTCAAATAAACATTGAGTCTTTTTCCTGTGCTAAAATAGTCAAGGTAATTGAAAGAATCCATCTCGGTGTCCCAGAAAAACAATGTCTCCTTTATAGCATAAATGTATTTTTGTTGGTTGGAAATAATGTATTATAACTCTAGACTATTATTCTCATTTCCCTGAGATAGCCTTAATAGGGTACCCTGAAGCTCTACAAGTGATCATGAGTATCAAAATCATTTTCACTACATACCTGACATAGCAATGCTTAAGAACAGAAACAGGTTAGTGGTCATGGGTTTATCCAGCCTGCTGTGAAATGTGCATTTAAACACTGTACCACTAATTTCCGTCATGCAGAAACTCGGGGAATTATATCAAGTAATAAAGCTGCTACTAAGAAAGCTATGGAGTGAGTCAGTCTCTGAGGACATGAGCAGTCACCTGTTGATGTTTTGATCCACACAGGGCTGAAAGGAGGGATGTCTCCCTGGTGCACACTGGCATCAGATCCATAGGAGGTGCAGGTGCTGGAAGGGACAGTTTGGAGTCAGATGTGGGAATCCAGCAGCTCTGTGTCATGGTCACACACTGCCCTGGCACAGAAACTTTGTGATTGTCTGGGAAGGGTTTGAAAAATATTTCAGAAGGACAAGTAGAAGCTCTGAAACAGGAAAAGAAGGTCCATCGTGAGGTCAGCCACTCAGTGAGCTGTAAGGAACTGCACGCAAGTGGCCCTGCAGTGCCCCTAAGCAGCACTGCTGGCCTTCCCAACACCTGCTAACCATGGAGATGGTGTCTCAAAGAGGATTTGCAGCATGAATGTGGCTGCTCAGAGCATTTTGAAGCTGGTTAAGTAGCGGGTTGTTTATGTATGATGACGGTTGCATGCAATTTTCCTTTGGCATGGAATCCATGAAGGTATTCCCGTAAGAGTTGCTTGGTTTTAGATTCAAAGTGGTTTTAGATTCTTCTTCCATCTACCCAAGAATGAGGATGGGCTGATCAGGACCAGGGAATCCTGCAGTTGCAACTTGGCATCTAGCAAGCTGTTAATTTTAAAACTGCACTGGGCTGGAGAAAATTGCCTGCAGAATAGAGAATATCTCCATATTTCAGAGCTTTCACTCCGAGAATTTGTTTGCCTTGTAAGTAAGAAGATTCTTTCTTGCCGATTATCAACTCCAAATTCAAACTCAGATCTGGAAGTCATGCTGAATTTTTCTTCTTATTCATCATTGCTAGTAAAGGAAGTAGTTCCGTCAAGCTGTTCCTGTACAAATCCATCACGTTTCAGCTGGACTGTAGGATTTCTGTAGCTGGAGCTCAGATCATAATTTTCAGACAATGGAGTTATACAATTGACAATGTAGTACACATAAATCTCTATGACTTTTTCTTTTATTCTACATGATGATCCTTATTGTTGATTCACCTTTTTCCCTTACATTTTTCTTCATTGTTTTTGAGGGTTTCAAATGGCTTTCTTTCTTTTTCCATTTTTTTCTGAGGCTTTTGATTGACACTAATGTGTGGTTGTTGCTTAAATGAATAATTGAGTGGATGTAGGGCTAAATATTGATTAATTGTTATGGAGTCTGGATTCGATGTGAGTAGCTGTTCAAAGGGCTGGCACATGTGAAGAGGGAAATGGCAGGAAGGAAGGGATCATATTTATTTTTTATGCACAGCAATTGGCAACATGGATGATTTTGTCATATATTTCTGCAGAGCTTTAAAAAAATAACACTTTGCTCTTTTCAGCTCCAGATCTGAAACATGAAAAAGAATATATTTTTTTCCTCCTATACTGCTGGGAACAATGAGTTAAATGACATGTTTATGCTTAATTGCAGGTATGCAAAGAGAAACCAGAGTCACCCTAACTAGATGTTCTTGTCACACCATCTTGTCACACCATGTCATTTGATCATATGCAAAGGTTGGTTGGTGTTTGAAATCGAAATCCATTTCCCAAGCTATCCATTTTTCAACTCAAACTTTGATTCCTCAGATTTTGAATGATTCCTCATATAGATTTAAAATCGAAGTTCGGAGTCTTTGAATTTATTGTGAGGCTATGTGGTCCTCATAGCAGATCCTTGGTTGAAGCGATCCGTCATTGTGCCGCTGAAATCAATCAAGTGATTTAGAACAGATTTGGAATAAATTTGCTTAGCAGATGCCACTAATGCAGGGCAGAAATATCCTGCAGGACATTTCAGCCCAATGGATCACTAATTTTAGGAAGCAGAAGACTCTTATCACCTGCAGATTTGCCCTACTACATCCTGTGCTATCGTTTCTTGCAGTCAGTGATGACAGTTGCTTGGCAAGGAGCGCTACGCCACTGAAATCAGGGTGATAGTTTTGCATTTACTTTGCAAAGATAGGATCAGAATCTGGCTTGCTCTTTTTATGCCTTAGATATATGTCAGTTCATGTGTTTGCTAGATCTCTGTCTAGATGGAGATCAGACAAGAAGAGCTAAATTTAATAAACAGATGCAAACTATTTTATGAGTAAGCAGCAAAAAGTAGCACCTCTTTTGCTTGCTGATCCATACAAAATAGTCTATTTTTCTTTCCTAACAAAACCAGGAAAACAATTTTCATTCTGGAGGAAACTGCAGAAATGAGCATGAAAAGTGCTTCTTGCAAAGATTTTTTTTTCCAAAGCAGACACACCATACATCCCAATGAGGACTGAGGGATGGTGCTCTGTGTACTCCCCAGGCTCCAGAGGAGGGAGTGTATTAATCCCAAATTGCAAATGAACAAGCTATGTCCTCCTGCTACATTCAGATGAGGGTGATCAGTCTGTTTGTCCGTCTCGACAATTGGTATTGCTAGCCATCATGATAAGTTAGCACTTGCTATGCCAAATTCACTGGCACTAACAGTTTCTCCCTCTTCTTTGCTATCATTCACTTCACTATCAGGTAACATCAGAACATGTGGCTAAAAGGCTTAGCACTGGGTGAATATATCCAAAAATTAGAGGAGCACTTTGCAGTGTGAAAAATTCTGCACATCTCTGATGTTCAGTGTTTTGGTGTATCTAATATGCATGTGTGGACATGTTATTTCTGGTCACATTGATTTATTAAATCAGGAGATGTGGGATCATAACCAGATTGCTCCAAACATTTCTGTGTCTGTATGTGAAAAGTCAAAACAAGGAAGGGTTTCTGGTTTTGCCTCCTTGTGTTGCATGCTTTTGTTGAAAGCGGTGATCCAAGGCAAGCACAAATTTTAAGGGAAAAGTAACATTGCAGAAACCAATGCACAAGAGATTTTTGTTTCTCAGCATTGAGTAATATATTTCCACAAGCCAGCACATTGGCTTCCAAGAAAGGGGAGCAAATGGGACATTAAGGATTCATTTTTCTCCCAGACAGCAGCGTTTGCTGCTTTGTGAGCAGGTTTGTAAACCAGCACAACAGCAGTGTTTATTACTTACTTAGCTGCTGCATGACTAGTACTGCTGTCTTGCTTGCAGTAACTTGGGTTTTTGGTGTGTGAAAGATCTGAGTTGTTGGTGCAGGAAGCAGCTACTGAGCACTAGGCAGTTGCTGTCCCTGATGTGGAGGAGATGCAGTTCAGGGGATGACGACTAAGCAGAAATGTTCGGTCTTTTCAACAGCCAAACAAAAGCCCTTTGTGTTTGCACTTTCAGATGGTGACCCCATGTCTCTTGACTAGATAAATCAATATGACCAGCAACAACCTGGCCAGGCCTGGGTATTGAACATGTCTGAATAGTAAACTACTTCAGAGCTGTACTGCATATCAGGAGTGAGCAGAGGGGTCATTTATCCACATCTATAAATTCAAGCAGTGCTGTCCTGTAGCACTGTTGAAGCTCTCAGCACAAATAAACTCCATTTTCCTACCTCAGAGCTCAAAAGCTGCAATGAACTTTGTCTGGCTTAAAAAAAAAGCAGAATTAATTAGCATAAGTGCTTTCTAAAATTTTAGATGGCCTGTGACCTGTTGAGTTTCTTTGACAGTTCAGATCTCTTTGCAGAAATGCTTATGTCTAACATTACTTTGAAGGAACAGCCATTTTGCCCTTACGGAATCTTTTGGAAGGATTGTAAGGAATACCAAGATGCAGGCTTGGACCAACAGCCAGTGTAAGATGTCATGACAATGTGGGAACATAAGAGCATCAGTTCAGAAAAAGGGTCCCTTGGTCCCGGCAGTCTGTCCCTTGGCTGATCACCAAGGCAGCATCCGGAGTTCCCAGGAAACCTATCAGGACTGTACCAGGACCATCTGAGCAGTTCAGCTCCATTTAATAAACAGAGATTATGATGGAGAGGTTTTGTTTGTTCATTTGGGTGCAGTTTCATCATTTTGAATGTTCCTTTTTTAATTCTATTTTTTTTCTGTGTTGTGCAGACACGCTGGCTTCCTTCTATCCTCTCTCAAGCCTTATGTATGGCTGGTCTTCACTGGGGCTGTGCATCTGGTTTTCATTCCTTCAGTAGTTTGAACACTGTCTGAAAGTTTGAGTACATTAGCTGCCTCTTTTTAGCTTTTTAATGAGTTTCCTCATTTTTACTCAGGCCATTTACTGAAAGTTAGCCCCATTGTAGTGAATTTTTGTTGCTTCTGTAGCTGTATTGAATCTAAAAATATTTTAATCACTGTTACAGTGTAGGGCTTCCATTTTGAGAGTTTGAATCAGATCCAGAGTCTTGCTCAGTATGAAGGCAAGGGTTGCTTTTTGTCTCACCATCTGCTCCAATGAACTCTTGCTGATAGCTCAAATCTCTGATATGTTAAGAAAATAATCCCTGCTTCACTGAGGTCACTGAAATCATCATTGCTAGAAAATCCAGCGGAGGTGGTTGCAGGGATATGAAATTCAAACCTACACTCCTGAGATTACCTATTTATCCCTGTGCAGCCAATCCCCAAGTACAAGGTGGAGAATAATTTGAGGAATGGGAAGTATTTTTTTTTTTGAGCTTCTTTTGAGAAGATTTTTTGAATGCAATGGCCCCTTCAGTGGATCTTGATTCACCAGCAACCAGTACTCTGTCTTTGCTGGGAGTGATAATTGTGCTCCCTAAGACATCTCCAGATGACTACTCACTAATCACCTACAGACCTATTGTACCTTTAGCATATGCCAGCATAACTGGCATATATGTATTCTATTTTCCTGTTTCTTTGCTAGGGCTAGTAACATCAGGAAATGAGAAACGAGGTGACATCAATTGACCTTACTCTGAGCTGAGAAAAGGGTTTATTGCAATTTTATTTGCAAATGTTCAATTCTCAGTTCTGCAGACACTGTGACCAGTTTTCATATGTCTTCAGCAGATGTAGGATTAGGAACAAGGCTGGAGTAGTTTTCCCAGGAGAGAGAAGGTGTGCTTCTAAGTCACAAATGCAGAGAGTAAATCAACAGACACTGGCTATGCCATTAAACAGTGCTACAAAACAGACTCCAAGAAAGGCTGGGGTGACGGATTTTTGCTAAACCTGTGGTATTTTTATTGCACTGTGAGAATGAACAAATGAGGTGAAAACTTAGAAAGGATTATTAAGGACATAGCAGTGTCACTCTGGCAAAAGCAAGAGGATGGTATCATGCTGGTCAGAGATAGAAGAAAATATTATATTTCTCCTGCAAAATATTATATTTTCTTTGGAAAAAAAGGAGAAAAATCCAAGACTCCAAAACAACAAGAAGGATACATCTCATGTTTTTACCTCTTATTATGATTGGACAAGGACAAGTCCCATCACTCAGCTGCATTCACACCATTTTTGGGTACAACTTGACAAATGTCACACTATTGGCAAGAACTCAAAGGAAGAGAAACCCGTGAAGATACATAATGACACATTGTAATTTCTGAATGTGTCTGATGAGTGGCTTGTGCATTCTTAATTATTTATCCTGCTGACCAGCTCTCAGCACTCACAAGCCCTGCTGTAGGTTTGGCTGCTCAGTGGAGCACAAAGAAGGGCCAAGTTCTGTGAAACACAATAAAACCTACATTAGAAATCCCACTGTATTTCACGAAGCTGTCAGATGATAAATATTTGATCAGACATTGATCAATAAAGCACATACCTCACCTGCCACTGTCTTTATTTAGGAACAAAGTCTGGAGAAGTAAGATCATTGCAATGCAACCATCTTTGGGAGTATGAAAGACTGGGGTAATGTCTGTTTTTGGCAATACTTCTTAGAGTCTCTTGTGATTTCATTAAGATTTGGTTATTTTTCCCAGGCAAGTTTATGAGGCCTTTTTCAGTCGCTACAGAGCATTGGGGAAGATGACACTGCTCCGTCAAGTCTTACAAGTGCTTTTATGAACTCTAGATGTTATGCACACTATTCCTTTTATGGTAAATTGCAAAGCTGAAATGAGAAAAGCAAGTTTGTGCCCTTTATTGTTTCTTTATGATGCATAAGGCCATTCTCAATGTCTGTTCTTCCATGGGCCTTTCAACAACAGAAATATCAAACTCTGAATGCCTGGTTTTGCCGATGAGCTCTGAGGAAAATGGAAGAATAGAGACAGAAATATCTCAGGAAATAGAAGAAACTCTTTTTATTCCTTATTTTGAACTGCTATGTGACTCCCAAACAGTATTCACTTTCTTCTTTTCTCTTTCGGAGTCTAGCTCTTTGGTGAGATGGATTCCCCTACCTTTAGACATCACTCTCTTAAATCGGTGGAAAGAAATGTATATTTAGGGAGCGGCTCATTTGACCTGTCTTACATGTCAACTTTAGCTTGAGATGAATTGATCTAGACAGTACTGTCAGTGTGAATTAAGACAGTCTTCACCTTGTCATAAAGAAGATGCCCAGGACAGATGAAATGAATTACATAAACATTTGGAAATCACTGATGGGGATCTGGGTGCCTCCTTCATCTTATTTGCACATAAATCCTGAATGCAACGACTGAATGTTGAATGCTGAATGAATGACTACTCAATACTGAAATTCCCAAAGGCCACAGATGGCTTTATTTGTTTTCTGGGGTCACATACTGATCACCACTATCTGATCTTATGGCAGAAGACCATCAGAAATTCTTCTGAAGAAATCCTTCAGCTTTTAATCTAAGGAGAGATTGTTTGCTCCCTAAGAAAGAATCAAGTTGGATGACTAGGTATGACAGTACCTGGCATCTCTGAAACATAAGAAAAGAAATTATCCTTATACATGTAGTGTATGTGAAACTGATTGACAGCACAGGATATGGTGATCTTAAGTCCTCACCTGAGCACAGACAGCAGAGACATTGCAGAAATAGATGACGTGTCTAATATACAGTTAATGTTTCAGGCTACTTTGAAGTCTATCAGATAAACCTATGCTAGAAAAAAAAAAAATGATAAATCCAAACTTCCTTGTTCATGACAGAAAACTAATCAGGAAAGAAATCAGTCTGATGAAAGGACATGAAGGGATACAGTGACAGGCATGCGAAAGGTTGACCTAACATTTGATCTAATACTTCTAATACATTAGAATACTTACTGCTGAACATTGATGCTGATATGTCCTTTGGACACATAATGAGGACAAGAACTGAATATAAATGTGTGCTGGGAAAGATATATTCCACATCAGGGAAACTTGTGCCTCATGATCTCCTCTCATGCAGATCAAAGCAACTACTGCTGCTATACTCTGTTATAGACAATATTAATATATAGCCATTGACTGGTTTTTGCATTTACCCTAATCAGTGTTTTATGTCACTACATCTGTACATAGACATAGGCAAGAAAAATGACAAGAAAACGATTTTGGGGTGTACCACACCTCACCATATAATACTTATGTGCCCAGTATATACCGACCAGTTAGGCTCTCAATAGATACCTACCAAGAAGAACCGATTCCATAGATATATTACATCAGCGAATGTGGAGGGAGCCTTGGAACTAGATTAGATTATAGAGGTAGAGTGGAATTCACCTGAGCAGTGAACTCCTCCTCTCAGAGATAGGTTTCATCTTACCTTACTTTACTTTCATAATCAGCAAACAGGAAGAGGCAATTTAGAGAAAGATGCATGTGATTACTTAGGCATCTGTTTTAGGATGAGATAATTAGCAACATAGAATCCCTTGACTGGGCATGAAGTCAAAGTTTGAGTGATAAGCAAGTGAACATGTGCCAGACCTTGATTAAACTTTTTTGTCCTACTTCTCCATTTCTTCCTGCTCTGGGATGTGTTTCTTCTCAGTGTGTTAAAGGCAGTGGTTAATGCAGCATAGAACAGTGTCAGTCCAACAACACAAGCAGAAAACCAAATAGTATGAAGGCATTAACTTGTTCTAATAAAAAAAAGGCAATCCACTCTCAGAAACAGGACTGCATGAAAAACACCTATCAGACTGTATTTTAAAGGCCTTACTGGAGCATAGCTTCCTTGGAAAAATAAAATTAATGTACTTCATTTTTTAGCTTTGAGTTGAAAAGTCAACATATGTAGCTGCCTAGAACCAGTGACTTCGGTTTGCTATGTTCACCTCTGGAAAATTGTTGCTCATCCAAGTGTGAATATCTGTCAGAGAGCCAGACACCCCTGAGGGCACCTCAGAAATAGGCAGTTTCATTGGATACGAGTATATCATCAGCATATACACACCAAGCAAAAGTGTGCTGATGAGACCTGTTCCCAAACGATGGCAAGTAAATCAGAAGCAATATCCTAGACCAAAAACTGCAACTCCCGAGAATGCTTAAAAGCTTAATTAAATGGACAAAAGCTGAGAGTAAATGACCTTGGGATGCGAGAAAATTGAGGGGTATAGTTAGAATTAATAAAGTAATCTTGAAAGAGGGAGTCAGGGCTGTGAAGGACCATAGGGGTTTGGATAGCAGCTAGCACTAACAAGCACTATGGAAATGGGATCTATGTGGTCAGAGGTAAATTAGATTTGCCTCTGTGGAAAGTGCCTGAGAAATGTCTTTGGACAGTGGTCAGGTGAATGTCCTGCACCTTGTCCAGCAAACCGGTCAGTAGGAAAGGATAAGGCTATGAAGCAATGTGAACACTGAGAGACTGGATCTGGGAGCATGATGTTTATTACAGGCATGAGGATCCTTTTTCATGCAAGCATAACGTGTCTCAGGCTGACCTGGTCATTTAGGAGGAGTACTCCATAAGGTCTCTGCCCCATCCAGTGCATCTTTTCTCTCCTTGTGCCTGGAGAAGGGACTAGTTAAAGACTTGTCACAGTGGGAAAGAGCCTTGACATCCAGGGCACATGCCCAAGGCCTAGGACTTCATTGCTTGTACCAATAAAATTAGCTGGTTTGGTATATGCATAGTACGCAGATCAGATGCGAGTAAATCAGGAATACTGCTCGTCAGTGAGAAGGAGTACTATAGTTTCCTTTGATAAATGCACACAAACTACAACCTCAGTAGCTCAGCTGCTGCAAAGAGCAGATTTCCAGTGTTCCTGGCTTACCCAATAAGGCATAGAGCCCAAAGGCCAGGTACCCTTGGCATATGCTGGCTAAAAGACAACTTACCAAATCTCAGCCAATTTCCCAGAGAAAGGTGAGGTTTTGATATTCTCATTCTGGAATTAGAATGAAAATTAAATTTTAAATGATTGAGATCCTCTGTGTGATACCATTCTGCTCCTCCCTCTACTATTTTTCACTGTTATTTAAATGCAGAAGCCTGTTGCAGCTCTGCTGTGCAGGGAGGCATGTAAGTAAAGTGTAGATCCATCTCTACTGGGCCACACTATTTATGTTTTTGCAGGCACATTGTCAGTTCTTTCTTTCAAATTACCTCTCTGTGGCAGTCCCAGATTCATTCTAAAGTCGATCTTGAATTCTTGTTCACACATATCTATTATTATTCCTGCTAGTATGCCACTAGTCTAATCCAGCAGAAGAATGCTGCTGGAGGTAAAGCTTGTAATTGGGGTCATTTAGGTTTGACATCTACATGTCAGGGAGCAGCAAGAGTGGGGCTGTACAGTGAAGAAAGGAGAGCTGGAGGTGCAAGGCTGGAACAGGGGAGACCCTGGAGGATGCACCTCTTTCTTAAATCTTGCTGTTTTCACAGAAATTGGATCCAACGTTACAGTTGTGCCACACTGGAGCAGACCTTGACCAGGCCACAAACAGCCGTGGGAGAGCACTGGGCAAAGAGGAGAACTGCGGAGAAAAATGGGTACTGGTGACTAAGGAGCATTAATACAGGTTGGTGTCCTCAGCACCCTGACTGTACATGTTTCTATCATACACCTCTTTTATAGTGTCTTTTGGGTCATTTTTTAAAAGAAATGCTTAAGTGCCTCAGGAGCCTAACTCACACTCAGAAAGGTGACCAAAGGCCCTAAGTCACTTCAGAGGTTTTCACATTTTGCTCTTAATACTTCTATGATTGTCTCCTGACTGAGGAACAGGGACAATTATGCTTCCTTACTCCACAGATGTCTTAGTAGGTGGCTGTATTAGAATTAATAAATTGCTCCTAATTTCCAGTATGATACTGCTCACTTGAAGGAGGGTGTTTTGCAAGCAAAAAGGATACATCTGTATTTTTAAAATAGAGTTATGTTTTATAGCATTCTGCACGATACCTCCCTAAGGCCAGTGTTGTTGTGTACATTTGCTAGAATCACTTGAACAGAACTGCTCATCTTGCTCAAGAAAGTGGAGAATTTGCATTATTTTGTACTTCATTCAGACTGTTGATCCCACTGTGAAGGTTTAAAGAGTCTCTTTAGGGGAAATGGATCAGGAGCTCAGCTATCACCACGTTCCAACTCCCAGATCTGCTAACAACTTCTGCGGGAGGAAGAGCTTTGAAGGATCTGATGCTCGTGTTTTTTTCCTTTTTCTGCATAAAATTCTTTCACTATGAAATGATATACAAGGTCCTACAAAAGGGTTTTATTTTGAGCTTGTTACAGCAGAAAAGGTGACTAGTGCTGCCCCATGACACAAGGACATGTGAGATGGACAGTGTGCTTCCCATGTGTCAACGAGGCCCTCCTTTCGTTATCACTGAGGCCAAAGTGGTTGTCATTAAACCCATGTGAAGGACATACAGCAATTCATTTACTCCACAAAAAGAGCCTGCCTTGCTAGTGGGTGAGTGACTGAGAGAGATTGCAAGTTCCTAACAGGATTACCCCTTTGGGCTTACTTCGGTAGGTTTGGAGTATGAAGAGTTTGGTTTGGGTGCATATTTGTATGTGTGTGTGCATTTTGGCAGTCTGTGAACTCAATCATTTGAGAGTGTTTCTGATTCTGACACTGAAACTCTCCAAGGGTCTGTCCCTATTGCATCTGGTGGGTGGCTGGAACATCATGAAGCATGATGTGCTGCCCAAGGATGGTCACAGCATGCAGCTTTCCTCCCCATGACTCCAGAGATGGCCAAAAGCCAGAATTCTGGCTGCCCAGGGTGGTGGAAGCTTGGTCAGAACAAGCTTCCTACCTCTTGCTAGAGCTCTCTGATGACCACGCATTAGCCATCCAAAGTTTCACACGCATTTGTTGTCAATGAGAAATAGAGGTCTGGGGAACCACGTCTGGTTCCTTGCCTTTGTCACTCTCTGCCATACCTGAGCAAACTAAGTCCTACTAAGGCACGACTCAAAATCAAAATTGTTTGGACAGGAGGCCAATACCAAAGGTCACAATGTGGTAGAAAGCTCCCTTGGGGAAGAGCAGAGAGAAGAGGAGCAAGACTGGGCCTTCAAGCAACCTCACCAAGGATGCTTTTGCCTTTTATGTGCAGAGTGTTTTGTATCCAGAGAGTAAAACCAGATACTAAATTGATGTGATGCCAATAGGCTAAGATATGAAATGGCCAATATGGTATGGAGGTGTTACTGTGAGGTAAGAGGCCACTTAGGAAAAAATGGATATAGATTTTCTGTCTTTTGACCTGATCCATTTCCTTTCTCACCAAGGAACAGATAAGGAGGAAAGTGCTGTGCTCTTGTTTCATAACTGTTCTGGTGCTACTTAAATGGAGATACTTTGAACCATTTGCTTTAAATTGCTGTTGCCTGCTATTTTCATATCTGCTTTCTGCTACAGTTAGTGAATCACCCATTGAGTAATTCTCACCCAGGGCCGTGAGCAAACAAGAGTCAGGTATTTAGTGTTGTCGTGTAGTCTCAGTAACCTAATGTGTGTCCATAAACTGCACAAATGTTTCCATGGACGAAATGAGTTTGCACACATGGCTGGGATTTGTGCAGAGAGTTATAGCAGTTAGCTGAACTGCAATCTTGGCAGCAGTGCTCCAGAACAAGGCAATTTAAGTAATTTATTAGAAAACTCTGCATTGCAAAAGGTGTGAGCACTTTTTTTAAATATAGAGAATTCATCGGGCAGTGCACATTCTTCTTTAGCAACTCATCTGCAGAGGAGTCAAGCTCACAGCAACCATACACAGAAGTGAATCCCTAGATCAAGTAATAAAACTCTTGGTTTTAGCCCTGAGGGTCCTTAATGCTAGCATCAAAGCAAATGAGTGATGGTGTTTTCAGGGCTGATCACACTTTTCCATTATTATGCTTTTCTGGCAAAAAAAAAAAAAAAGAGTTGGTCTTATCCAAATGGAAAAAAAAATAGATATACAGAAATCTATCATCTGTAACAACATTTTGCTCAAAGCAAATAAAATGGTCTAAGCAGCCTACTCTGCCTCCCCCATCATACATGATTGTCTCCCTGCAAACCCAAGGAAAGAGTTTAACGCTAACAAAATGTTCTGCTTTTGACATTTTCTGAATGCATCATTTTTCACTGCAAAGTCATCTCATACTTCAAAATTTCACAAACCTTTTGAGCTATTAAAAAAAAACAAACAAAAGCAAAAATCAACTTCAACAAGGCAATGCATACTTTTCTGAACTCTTCACATGAAATTGTTGTTTGCACTTTGTTTTACATCTAATGAGTTCATTGAGCTGATGTGTTGTCTGAGTGCTGATGAATGCAGAAATTTGGGGATTTTGGTTGGAAGAAAGGGGTCCATGTGACATATCCCATTAAGTTTTTTCACTCATCAGTCTCAGATAGAATCTCCTTTGAGTATTTAATTGCTCAGATATATATGACCCTTGGCATGTACCACCACTTATTTACTCCATGCAACCGAGTCTGGGGAATATTTACGCCATGCAACCTGGGAGTCTGAGGAATAGAGGGAAACTGTGCTGTGACGTATTGTATATTATTCTTTAATATCCAAAGAAAGGGACAGCTGTGAGACAACCACTCTGTGAGCAAAGTTCATCAGCATTGTGCTGTGAAAATGAATAGGCTATGTTCCCTGGGAAAGTGGCGGGTGTATCTGTGCAAATTTCTTCACTTATATTAAATTTGTTGCCAAAAGCAAACTTCTTTCCAAATTTAGAAAAGAATGAGTTGGATACAAACAAATGTAATTTGAGAAAGGCTAAGAGAATTAATGATTTATCAAGTCTGTGTTTAGTAAATAATAAAGCAGAAATTAAGAGGCTGTCAAAAAACATTTGGTTCAAAAGGTAAATAAAAAAGGTTTATATAGAATGTAAATCAACCCCCTTATGTTTTACTAATTCATATTGTCATGCTTAGTATATTTATTATGTATCCTGTGCTATTCTCACTACCTTGCTACTAATTCAGTGAGACAAATGTAGTAGTGACTGATTCAGTAATAATGTAATTAAAACACCATAAATCATATTGGTCCAATATCTAGAAATGTTTGGCTCCCAATCCTTTTGGAAAACTTGTTGCTGTTGTGTTAGGACCTGATTTAGTGGACATGGGGGTTAATATTTCCATATTATTGTTGTTTTTGCAAGGCTATTTCAAAAACAAATCCGACAGCAAAAAGACCAAGTCACATTGTGAGGCCAACATAAAAAAATCCTCCAGTGTTCATCCCTAGCCTGCTTACCGCATAATACAGAAATTGTGCAAGATCTGTGTGATACAATCTTCATGTCCCCTTAGCAGCACAAAACAGCGGTCATGAAGTAGCTGCTCCTGAACCTATCCCAAGGGCTATGAGGGGTAAATCAATCTGATCCTTGGGTCACTATTCAGCCACAGATTGAACTGCATGGCTTAGAGTCCTCAGACAGCTCCATCTCAGCCCAGATCCCCCTGGAGCGTGAGAGATTTGCCGTTCTCAAGAGCACGATATCCATTGCTCCATATATCAAATAGACTCTGTTGGCAGCCTGGATGGCAGTCAGCCAGGGGGAAGGATTGGTCCTGGATGAAGAAATGCTCATTTTCAGAGGAATCCGGTGCCTCTGGCAGTGCTGAACTCCATTGGAATGTTTCTATGCTCAGAGCTTGTCACAGGGAGTGTGCTGGGATGGCCAGTGCTCAGTCTCTCACTCTCAATTCTCTGCCTTTAAAAGTCCAGCCTCTCCGTAGGAGTCTTATAGAAGGTACATTAAATGCTGCTCATTCTGCAGGAAAAACGTGGTGTTTTGTGCTCATTCCGTCTGCTAAGGTGCAATAAACAGTGAAGGACTGGAAAAGCCCAGAGGTAGGTGATTTGCACCAAAGAATTTTAAGGAGCTCTCCAAGGTACTCTGAGATTTGTTAAAACTGATGATTAGCAAGGTGGGGAAACTTCAGGAAAGAGAATACCAATATTTTAAAAGGATAAACAGAATGATCTGGGTAATTAAAGGTCTTTCAGCCTGACATTGATTCCAGACAAGATAATGGAACATTCAATCTGGGATTTGACTGATAAGGGCTTAAAAGACAGTAATGTAATTAATGCTAATCTACCCAGGATTACAGGCAATAGATCTTTACAAAGAAAAGTGAATAGTTTTATTTGATGACTTTACAAGTTGTGTTGATAAGGGGAATAGCATAAGTTTGATAGACTTAGACTTTGCTGAAACATTTGCCTTGGTCTCGCACAATGTTTTGAGTAAGCTACTAGAAAAATAGAAAATCAAATGGTCACATTAAATTGATTAAAAGCTGCTAATGGGCAGAACTCAAAACATTCCTGCAAACCAGGGGTCATTACTAGGTGGGTGAATGGCTAGTTAAGACTGCTTTGTAATGCTTCTGGCAATGATTTGAAAGAAAGAATAAAATCCTTCCTGATAAAGCCTAGAGGTGACAGTAATACTGCAGCATAAATAATGAGAAGAAAAGTGATGGACATGGAGTGGTCTGAATCAACTGGTAAACTGAGCTTGACCAAGCTCTGTTGGCAGTGCCTTTTACAGCAGCAGATATAAAGTCATAAGTCTAGGAGCAAAGAACGAGGTGCCGCTGTTGGCTGGCAGCTGCTGCTGGAGACACTCTGATTCCCTAGGAAGATGATCACAGTGGAAAATGGGCTCAGCATGGCCTCCTGGTGCAGGATCTCTACAGATGATCTAAGAAATTCCTTAGATTATCAAATAGGGCAATATTAAATAGGTTTACTGAGGTATTAGCATCCCAAACCTAGTTGCATTGCCACTATGGTTTCTTTTTTATACTATATCTCTATATAACTAAGGCTTTCATTTTGCAAGACACTTAGAGACATTTTGAGTCCCTCTTTCCATTAAGCACATGCTTAAAGAGTTTGTTGAGCTGGGACCCTTCACCACAAGATACTCTTCCATTATCTTGTGGTTGGCTTTTTCCCCGTTGGTTTCATAAACCCATTTGGATACAGTGTTTTCTGTGGTTTAATTTACTTTCTCTGTGTTATTATTGTCTCCAAACTGTGCATATTTACAAAAGGAATTAAATGAGTTCTATTTATTTTGCAGCCTGTAATGGCCCTTTTGGAAAGAAGCCATTATGTAGATTTTTAAAACATATATTTTTCCCTATTAGAGAGCTCTCATGACATAAATACAACAAAACAAATATAGGGCTCAATCCTTTAAATGGGTTCTTCCAAAAAAAGACTGTATTTCCAAGAACAACTCAGTAAAAACACTGAAGTATTTATTCAGCTTAATATGTCTGGGAATGACTCTTGAGCTTATCCCGTTCAAGTAGATGTTTGGTTACTGATGTTAGGGTAAAAGTGTTATTGAAAAAATAATGTTTGTGTCTCCCTGTGTGTGTGTGCGCGTGTGTGAGCAAATGCAAGTGCAGAAATATATCTAGTGAGAACCTCTCTCGTTTCAGTTTATGCCAGTTTCCTCATCTTCCCACAATACCTCACTGAGAAGATCAAATTATCACTGGGGGTTGCTCTTAGGTTCCCCAGAACTCACCTATTCTCCAGAGTGAAGAAACTTAGCACCCTCAGTATCTCCCCAGAGGACAAGCGCTCCAGTCCTTGATCATCTGGTGACCTTCAGCTGAACTCACTCTCGTTTATCAGTGTGACTTTTGTATTATGGTGCCAAAGCTGTATGCAGTATCTAGTTATGTTCTAATGAGTAAAGAGGAATAATCACTTCCATCAGCCTCCTGGTTTTGCTCCTGTTCATACTGCCCTTGATGCTGTTGGCTTTCTCTGCTGCCAGGGCATGCTGAGAATTTCATGAGGTTCCCTTTGACTAATTCTTCTAGCCTGCTTAGCTCTCTCTGGGTGACAACTCGGAGCTTGAGTGTGTTGACTGTTTCTTCCCAGTTTGGTATCATCTGAAAACTTTTTTAGCAAGCATTCCATCACCTCATGTAAATAATAAAGATATTAGAAGAGGACATGTCCCAGAATAGACTTCTGCAGTACCCCGCTAGCTACTACTCTCCAAGTAGAGACACATTACCCTGATCCTCTGTGCTCAATCATCCAAACAGTAGTTTTCACATCTGGTTGTCTACCCATCTAGGCCATAACATCCTAGCTCACATACAAGAATATTGTGGGAGATGGTGTTAAAAGCCTTGCTAAAGTCAAGGTAAATGACATCCATTCCTCTCTCTTCATTCAAAAATCCAGTCCTTTTATCATAGTAGACAATCAGGAGGATCAGACATGATTTATTCTGATCCACCTGACTCCAATCACCTTTTCCCCTCCATGTGCTCAGAAATGTGTCCCAAGTGGCCTGGCTCCATATTTTTTCCAGGGGCTGGAGTTAGGTTGACTGGTTTTCCTTTTGCCCTTTTTTGAACAAAGGTGCAACATTTCTCTTTGGTCATCACGGATCTCCTAAGATCTCCATGAGTCTCCATTTCCTTGAGTTCATAACATCCAGAGTCTGTGATTCAGGGACTTGATCAAATTAAAGAAGGTTTCATCACTTCTCATCTCAGACTGCTGTTTATTAATGCTTTTCCATCACAATGTCACTCTTATAGGTTTCTCCTCTGATCCTGGTCCACATGTTCTTACATATACCATCACCTGACTCACGCAAGAGCTCCATATATAGGAGCTACTTTTCAAACAGAAAGCCAAGCACTCCTCATTTTTCTTGCATATCTCTGCAGAGTTTATACCTGCCCATTGGCCAGTCACATGAGCTGCCCCACCACATCGGTTACTCCAACAGTGCTGTAGTTTGCTGATGTAAGGAAATGAAAAATAAGTAAATGTTTATTGTGTGCCTTATGGAAGGACTTGAAACCTCCCAATGTTAAGCCAGCATCCTGGTGTGTAAGAAGCTGTACAAACACAAAATAAAAAGTCTTCTCTGCCTTGAAAGCATAAGGTAGTCCTCACCCTCTCGGTTCTATGTTGCTTGAAACACATTCACATATCCCTTGGGGCTGTTAGAACTAATTACTTAGCAGAGAGAGAATAAAGTCTGAAGCTTTCCACAGTGTGTACCTTGCTCCTCTGCACTGAGTGCTCCTTCACAAGTCAAATTTTGACTGGAGGTTGGTATTAACTCATTTTGTAAAAAAAAAAAAAAAAAAAAAAAAAAGGTCTGCTTCTGCTTGGATAAAACAGTATTGTTTTAAAAATGAGTGTACTAGGGAAGTTTTGTGGAATGAGTATGATATCTTTTGCCTACAGTCAACTTTGAAAATAATTGGTATAGGCTTAAATGCAATTGGTCTACCACAGATGAAGCCAAAGGGCCTTATATTAAGCATAAAAAATGTCTGAACGTTTTGACCTTAATGAAACAGCAATGATTTCATCCAGCAGAGAAGCTTGTGCTGCATGATTATTTATTTCCTTTGTTTTCTCTTTTATGACTCCTCTACTTGGCTTCTCTTGCCTCTCCCTGCTCCCTTTGCATAGAGATATATATAGACACCTAAACTTTTATTCATATTCATAGACTTTTTATTTTGGAATCAAGCTTAAAGTTAACCTCTGAACAAAGCCAGAAATGCTTCGTATTTTAAGTTCAAGGATTTTTAACCTCTACATGCCACTCAGATCATACAATTTGCATAGTATAAAGACAAGATGTGACAAGCCACGCTGTTACTAGCCATGCTGAAAGACTCTATTCCTTGACAGCATTTTAGTGCCAGAAATACTGGTTGTTTTATCCCAGTCATTGCTGCTCTATGGAGGCATGAAAATGGTTTAATTTTCCTAGAAAGTCAACTCGATTTTCTTTGAAAGCCTCTGTTGCCAGAAACAGTCCCTTTGATGCAAAACCTGATATTTTGATACTATGCCTAACTCACAGCTGGATATCAGAGGCCTTGAATAATTCACTTCAGAAGTGAGATGGAACAGATTTATCACCTCCTGGACAGATACTGCATGGAGAAATGAAGAACAGACTTTTTTTTTTCTTTTTTTTTTTCTGTCTGATACCTGCCTGGTCTGATTCTGAAAACAGAGCAATTTAAGACTCTTGTTGTCAGAGTTACATTGATTAGGTCAGCTGGTGGAATTAAAATGAATTGATTCTTTTTCTATTTCTTCCCATCATGTATGAGACTGTCTCTTACTTCCTCTTATCTGTGTCTTTGGCAGTCTCCTATTTGTTGTGATTTTCGATGCAAGTCTTTGAAGTTCATTGCCAGGAAAAGGTATTGAGAACATTTTGTGCTGCTGTCTAGTTTGAAATTTTCTCTACGCTGGCTTTTGGTACAAAGAGCAGATGAAGAAGAATCAAGTTCCTTCAGAGCCTGGACACATGACTCAGTTCACGCAGGAGATCCAGGCTGTGCTCAGCCCCGCATGACAAGAACAAGTGTTTGTCATAGAAGCATAAGGAATGGAAGAAGAGCAAGGCAAGTAGTACCTCCTACAGTTGTGTTTTTTGGCTTTTACCACTCTAAATCCTGCTTTCATTTGCTAGTGAGTTTGTTTGGTTTTATCTATTCTAAGTGAATTCTCCATGCAAGATGCCCAACTGAGACTGATGACCTGATGACTTTTTTCCCCCCTAAGTTTCTATTAAAAATATGGATCAAATTGAGGAATAAGCATATAATGCTATCCATGGTAAAGGTCTTCTTGCAGTCATGGTGTTAAGAGTCTGTAACCTCTTGTCTGAAGCCAAAGACTTAAATTTGCAGCCACAAACTCTGTACTTGAGAGCTGTGCTTTTACTCTACTTTTGAAAAATCTTCCAAAACAAATCTAATGTAGAAATCTTAAAAAACTAATGTCTGTACGTGATCTGCATCAGATGCAGTTGCAGAGAATCCAAGTCCAGGACCAGCAGAAAAAGTGGGATGGAGTGAGGACGATGGTTCATGAGGAGCGAAAGGAAGAGGAGACCAAAGACAGGTCTGGAAAAGGAGGCAGCTGAGATAATACTTTGTGGAGGGCTGCAGAAAATGGCCTCAAAGTCATTGCAGTGCACTTAGCTTCTAATCCATCTTGCAGAGTCTTTTGTTGATAACAAATAATCATCATATCTAATGGTGAAATTAGCAAATTACATGCATTTGATGCTGCTCCCCTACAGAGTGATGGCCACTTACGCATATAATACCAATATTTCAGATGATAGAGCCTTTGTAGGGTGAGGTTACAGGCTTATGGGTGAAAACAGGAGGATCTGTATAGCTTTTCATGGGCCTTCAGGGAAGACCTTACCTAAGGTTTATAACCTTTGTCCTTTGCAAGCAGAAAGAAAAAAAGGAAAACAAGGTAGCCAGGAACATGATGACTTCAGAAAGCAGAGCTGGGGAAAATGATGACTTCTAAGAGTTGAAAAGGTGCCAGCAGGAAGATTCTGTGGATCAAAACATATCATATGAGTAGAGGGGAAGAGCCTTCCAGCGCCTGGAAGACCAGAAGTGCTTGTTGAGAGAGAAGAAATAATATTTTAATTGCTGTTTCCCATTACAAGACTAGCAAATATTTGTCTATTAGCTGGCAGGTCTGTTAAGTTTCCAGGTTTCCCAAATATCACTGAGGGTTTCTTTCACTAATGCCATTCTTTTGACTGCCAGAATGGAGAGAGCAGATGCCTGCTGGGTGACAAGCTGTGGTTTTTGAGGCTGAGAAGGGACCAGAACCTCAGCCACAAAGGCTAGTTTCATACCCTGGATAATTAAAAAAAAAAGAAAAAGAGAGAGAAAGAACAATTAACAGATGCATTGGTGGCTTTGCTGTCTCCTGCAGCCTTTAAATAAAGACTGGATGCCTTTCTGGAAGATAGGTTTAGGGCAGATTACTGGACTTAGCATAGGAGTGAGCAGATGGAACTATATGGCTGCTATTCTGCTGTAGGATCAGGTGGTCCCTGCCAACCTTAAAACCTATGAATCTCAAATACACCAGCATAAAGAGACTATAAGGCAATATGCTGTTGTTGCATTCCCTTCTCTGGACCTGAATTCTGGCATTTGTCTGACACACTGCTTGCTGTGCTGGGTGGCAGTGGCACTGAATGACAGGATTAGTTACAGCAGCCTGACAGAGCTGCAACTGTGATACAAAGAGCAGTGCTTGTGTATCAGCATGGAATAAGTCTGCCTCATTTCAGTCCTCATGTGGTCTCTCTCCAAAGGGAAGCAGAACGGTATCTTCTTATGGTCTTTGCGGTCAGCAAACATATGGCAGGGACATGATTTAAGGCTAGAGGGGTGGCTGGTAACTCAAGCCTGGGGACAGCCAAAACTGTCTTGCTTGCCAGTCTTAAGAATCAAAAATATTTTACTGAAGGTCAACCTCATCTTTTTTCTCTTCAAAAAGCATCACACGCACAAAATTTATCAAGAAAGATAAGAAAAAGAAAAGAAAACTAAAGAAAAAGTTTAATGTAACATTTAAGTGAGGGAAGTTTCAGGCTCATATTTACCACCAAGGCTTTCCAGAAGCTTTTCAAATTACTATGCATCAGACATGCTAAAATTACTCAGTGTCTTGGTGCTGTTACCCTGCACGACACTCATGACAGTATACATTAGCTGTCTTCTTTTTTTCCTGCCACCCAGGATTTTTGTGGCTACAATAGTCCCTTCTCCTGAAATTGATGAAAAACTTTAGTGATATTTGGATAAGAGCTGATGTACACTCTGCTGATTGCATGATTACAGTCAATAATGATGCTTCATTGACAAGAATGGGGACAGAAGGGAGCCATGAGGAAAGTGTTTATTTTTAAATTGCTTGTCTTCAGATGATTTGTACCCTACAGGGTGCCATGCCATGGAGCCTTCTCAGAAAAATGGCTTAGCAGTGCAATTAAATAGGTGCAAATATTTTTTCCCATACAACAAGCATTAATCTAAAGGAAACAGTTGCTCTGAAGCAAACCTATTTTTCTCCATGGGTTCCATCAATGAGCTAATTAAAAAATTCTCTCACAAGCAGATTATTTTAGTAGTGGGTGATCATCCCTTTGGGAAAGGCTTGCAAGACTCCTAAATGCATCACCTCCATCTCACTCTGCTCTCCTCAGTGGAGGATAAGGTCTCTGGGATGCAGGAAGCAGGCTGTTGATTTAGCAGACAAGCAGAAAAGTTGGTTCAATCCAGAGACAAGGTTTGACATGAGCTTTGTTGAGTTATGACATAGGGTTTTTCTTTAATGTAAAGTCCAAGCCTGGGCTTTAGTTGCTTTATAGGGCAGAAGCTTCCAGGTTAGACGATGCCTAGCACTTATGGATGTCTGAGAGAAACGTAACAGAGTTTCTGTCTGTATTCAGGGTCACCACCCTGGAAACCAACCCACAGCCCAAATACGTCCTCGAGTGGAGGTAGTTTGGAAAGCACGCAGAAGAGAAAGGACTGCCTCTGCCACAATGCATTGTAGAGATGCAGATGATCTCTGAGCAATAGTAAGAAATGCTTTTGTTGGTTTGATTTTGTTTTCTTTAATGCATACATTGCAAATTACTGTAGCCTCTCCAGATTTTAGGAAAATAAATGTCATTAAGAGGCAACAATTCTACATGCGTAGAAGGGTTTACTTGCAGCATTTGCTCTAATTGATCCATTCAAGAGAGTTATGTTGGTTGGGTGAATATAATCGACCAGCAGCAGATTATTATTTCTGTCACAGAGCTCTTCTGCTGATGTGATAGAAAGTAACTTCGGCAGGAGCTTACGGGCTTGGGAGAATCTCATCAGCCTTGAGCAGAACGCATACTTGTATGCTACCGAGATAAACATGAAATACAACATTCATAAACACTAAACCCTTGGGCTCAGAATGTGTAGTGAATCTGATATGTGTTTCTTATATGTAAGTAGATGTGAGAGAATGCTATGTATTAACTGAAAATTAAACAATATTCATGAAGCATTCTTTATAAAAAGGTGTATTTATATTTATCCTTAAATAATACATTTCAATAACATCTATTCATGTCATCTTAACAAAATACAAGTTATATAAATAATAATATGTCTCTGAGCAGCACCTTACTCGCAACACTAACATCTCTTAACTGTATCATGACAGGCTTGGAAACTGCAGCTCATAAGCTCATTAATGTTCCGCAAAATATCAATAATATTCTTGTTGGTAGAGTTTTATTTATTGCTGTGATCTATCATTCAGTAGCCACAACCCAAATTGAGTGATATTTGACTCAGTTAACCATGAAAAGGCTGTACCTATAAAGGTCAAACTAGTAACTGATACATATTGAGGAGATTAATTAAAAAATATCTCCTGCTGTTGGACTTAATACTTTAATCAAGCCCTTTTTCAAATTAAGGCATGCATGTAATCCTGCATTTACAGCAGTGGCAGGGAAATACCTTCACGTTTCCACTACTAATAGGTTTTGCAGAAGCTGTGACTTGGCAACACTCCTCGCAATCTTCCTACCTGCCTTGAGTACCGTGCCAGGAGTATTTTTGTATTTAAATTAAAAATGAAAAGACAGCATGTGCAAACTCTGAAATAAGCCAGTAAATGAATCATTTAAACTGCAATGTATTCCACTCCGGAAAGTGGTTTAGAGTGCATTTCTGAAAAGAAAATTGTGTAAAAAAAATGACACCTTCTTATCCATAGATTTGTAGCTTCCTATGTTTATTTCAAGAAGCCTGGCTGCCTTTAGTGACAAATGCATCTTTTTACTGTGGTAGCCAAGACAACTGCACAGCAAAGAGGCAATGAACTGTGCATTAAATTCTTTCTGTGTGTTATCATCAGAGTCTCTTTTCCTGCTTTCAAGAAGTTGTGCCTGTGCAAAGTCATTGAAAACAATGATATTGAAAAGACGCCTCGGAAAGCAGGTAAGGCTGCAAGACTTTTGCCTTTTCTGCAAAGTTAAATTAAGGTTTTTGGCTCTTACCACAAGCTCTTCCCCCACACAAAATCTCTGATCTAGAATGAGATGGCACTTTTAAGGGTGCTGTGTAGATTACTCTTATAACTCATGTAAACTGAAGGCATTTGAAGTTCCATTCCAATTGCACAAGCCTGTCAGGATCTTACTAGAATATCCTTCTCCCCTGCCCAGAAGGATAGCTAAGTTTGTCCTCAAAAAGGAGGAGCAGAAAGATGGAGTATATTGCATATGGAAAAGTCTGACAGTCTGAGTGGGGGACCAAAACTCTCCCCATCCTCTGATGAGTTCAAGATCAATCCCTGATTCTTTGGTAATCTACACTTTAGTGCTCATTTAGTCCCGGCACATGCAGGCTCTCCTGGCAATATTCAAGCTCCATCAGGGGGGTAGGGGTGCTCAAGCATCAACAAGGTTGAACTTGCTCTGAGACGGGTCACCCTTTAGCCCTCCTTGCTGTCATAGGCTCTGTATGCTTCCAGATTCATCCATGTCTACTCTGAGTGCTCCACCTTGGACCTCTTCTTGTCCACCTGCCAGAGGTAACTAATTTCAAAACCGCTGCAGACTGTACACGATAGAAGACTGACCTCTTCATGGAAGCAGTCTATTCATGCCTGAAATTTTGGTGCTCGCAAAAATTGACTTAGGCATCACCAAGAATCTGTGATTTTGGTTATGATCCTTGCTGCATAAGACAGGAAAGCAAAGAGGGTGAATGCAAAGTACACGATTTTAAACTTGTACACTTGTACACCTGGAAAAAAAGGATTGGCATCTCTTGAGCTTGCTTGCTCTGTGGTGAGATGAATAGAGTCTTACTGAGTGAGACAGTTGTAAAAGTGTGGTGACACTTGGCCCTCTGTGCACTGGGAAACCTCTGCCTGAGAGTGTTAAAAGCTGATAAGCTTCTTCCCACATTCTTCATAGTCCTGAATCACTGCTAAAAGACTAGATGTGGGGGCTGAGCTTAGAAACAGCCATCAGGAGTTAGGGTCTTTAGCTATGCTTGATGAAGCCTCTGGCTCCCTAAATCCCTGCAGTGGTCTTGGATGGTTTCAGGGAA
Source organism: Tinamus guttatus (assembly GCF_059628265.1). Taxonomy (NCBI): domain Eukaryota; kingdom Metazoa; phylum Chordata; class Aves; order Tinamiformes; family Tinamidae; genus Tinamus; species Tinamus guttatus. Next base: position 4,377,380 of record NW_028289133.1, read on the forward strand.
CGGGGAGAAGGAATGATGTGGTATGGGTGCACACTGTGCGTGCACCAAGCTGCAGGAGGGGCACAGCAAGGCATGGGGATCTTTGGTGTTCATTGCTCCACCCAACATCATGAAATCCCACAGACAGACCTCCTTTCCCAGCCCTCCACAATCCTCAGGGTCCCCCAAGTGACAGAATGACCCCAGCCTCAGCCACAGGTGTGACAGACACTTTGCAACAAGGATGTTTTTCTGTCAGCAAGAATACAGAGTGTGATAAAGTCCCTGGAGAGCACCAGCCTTGCCCAGAAGCAGTCACTGAGACCTCTCAGGCTATGAAGGTCATGCGAGCTATGAACTTCAGGGCACCTCTATCTGCAGGCCCAAAGTGCATCTCAGGAGAGCAGGCAGATGTCTCCTTCACTGGTCTCCCTGTACACACACACAGTGGGCTTGACTACATCTAGGATGAGCAGGAAAACAACCATAGCATGAGAGATCTACCACGTATGTTGGTATTAGGGTCTGGGAGCCACTATGGTTGTTTTAGTAGGCCTCACTCTTCCTAGGAGTTCGGATTTGACTCTCCAGCCTGGTCAGTGTTCAAGTTTAACTTGTCTCCAAAAGATTGTAGTGGCTCATGGGAAGACTTTTCTTTCTGCTCAGTTTAAAACTCCTACGGAAGGCTTTATTAAGATGTAAGACTGTCATTTAAGTCTGCACAATGATTTGTGGCTGCATCTGTACATAAACATATAGAAAACACATAGTTCACACTGTACATTCTCTTCATTCCTTTTGTCTCCTTCAGGAGAGTGTTTGAAAGTGGAATAGCCCCATGAAAATGACTCTGTTCCTGAGTCAATTTTATCTGGAAATCACTGAGAGACAATAAACCCAGACCCCTACACTGACATTATTGCAAAACCACTTTTTAGAGCAGAAGCTGACATTATCAGGTGCCAACTGATGCCTTTTATTAGCCACTGACAAGTACTATTTGTGAAGGCAATTCAGCATATTGACTGTGTGTGGGGAGCTAGAAAGAGAGTTACTTTATTATATCAGATTATTTAGCATAAAACAGCACTTTTGCTTCTCAAATGTTGACTTATTCCTCTTGATGCTGCTTTACTTGAACAGTTCGGGCTAATTCTGTCTTGGGTGCAGTTTTGACTTGAAATGAGATAAAAGATAGCTTTATTCAGGCACATCATGCTCTGTAAGCCATTCCTTATCTCCTATTTGAGCACATTACTTACCTTTTTGTCATTTTAATTGTATGTCAATAGTTGCCAGGGTTGTTTTTACTGTCCTCTCTGATATTCAGATATTTTATTTGAAAAGATTTGGGATGGCCAGACTCTTTCCATTAATAAGACTATACCCTAGAATTATATGTTAGAATTCAAACTGTTTCTTACAGACTTTTTGATAAATAAAATTTTTGGTTTTTTTTAGACAAATTCCTAATTTTCCGATGCCTTCTATATTTCCATGCTGGTTTAATGCCTTGTCTGATAAAATGACAGCATTCTGGAAATATTTCTCTGTAGACAGATGTTTCCTCTCCTTGTAACCCTGCTGCTGGCAGAGGAGATTGCTCTGGGTGGCAATTTGCTTTCCAGCCCCAGGGAAGTGCATGCGGTTGGATTTTGAGCTTTCAATATTGCAGGTGACTAGAGCGTTATGTCTCACACATAAGCTTTCCAGTCAACAGAAGTACCTGTGGGGTTTCTAAAGCAGTCTGTAGGACTTGGCAGTAAAACAATATCTCCAGTTTATTTGGGATCATTCTTTTTTTTTTTTTTTTTCTGGACATATTACTAAAAGCTTCATTACCATTCACCTTCACATTTCCCAGCTTTGTATCACGACAAGTCCAGGGCCAGCAGTAAGAGGGCCAGTGCTAGCAGAATTAACGCTATCTCAGTGGGATCTTTGGAAAGGACTTAATGACTTCAGGCTATTTCATATTTTGGAACCAAAACTGAGCCAGTTTTCAGAGTAAAAGTATTTAGAGTACAATTCTCTGAAAAGACTTATTATGAGGTTTCAAATTGTGTAACTGATATAAAATAAAAGGTATCCAAAATCAACAGCCATTTCAGAAAATGCAAAAGAGTGGCTGAAACTATTGCTTGTCACTAGAGGTCCCACAACATCTACCACTATTTTATTGGCTCCCAGTTTAGTGGGGTGGGAAACGTAAAAGAGCAGGTCAGCAGTGAGACTAACAATACGAATGAACAGAAATTTCTTGTCCTTAGCCTTTTAATGAGATGTGTTCAGGACACAGATGTGTTTTGTGACTTTTGAAACTTAGTTTCTTTCATCTTCTTGAAATGATTTGATAGAACAGATTGGAGTACGTTTGGCTTGAGAGATGCATTGCCGTGAGTAGGACAGGAGCAAAACATTAGAATGCAGTCTTTGGTGGCAGACCTGTCTGCACAAGCTGGACTATTCCTAATAATGCCCAAATATTTGCAGTACAGCCTCCAAAAGATCCTTGTGATGATTCAAAATAAGAATCAGGGAAAGGATCAGTCCACGCAGCAGGTACTTCAAGAAAGAAGAAAGGAATAGATTTGAGTCATTAAAGGTCAAAAGTCAATTTTAAAAAATTGAAAAATTCTGATTTTGATGTACTGTATTCAAACTTAATGGGCCCCAATATGTTACTTTAAGATCTGATTTTGGTCTTGACTGGTTTTCAGTGCATTTGAAACAGACTGAAAACTGGAGGGCATGCATAGACAGATATCTATAAAGAGTGATCTAAAGAGCTACAGGAATATCCATGTAGTTTGATTTTCAGCCTCTGGTCTGTGGTTTCCTGGAAGGGTTAGGGGAGCTAAGAGGGCCTGTGTTTTTTTCTTAAGAATCCACAAGGAGTAATTAAGAAAAAAATCCTCAGGCTAGCTTCACTATCCAGGAGTCCCTGCCTCTGTGGTAAATCTCTTGAAGTCTGCAAAGTAGAAGAAAGTAGAGCTAAAAACAACTAAACTACATCACCATTAGAACATCACAATATTTCCAGGCTTTATTATGAATTCCTTTCTTCGCCGGGAATGCTGAGTGGGTAATGTATGACAGTTTATTTGACTTGATTCTTTTTTTTTTGCCTATTTTTTGTCTATATACTGATAACTTTTTTTTTTTCAAAATCTGAAAATCTGCTTTTTTTTTTTTTTTTTTTTTGTAAAATGAAGACCTTAATGCTCACCTATCATAGAAGGACTTATGGGCCTACCTGGGTGAACTCTACAGAGTCGGATGGTGCAGCCCAATGCTTCAAGCTCTTTGAGAGTTCAGTAAACTTCAGTGTAGAAGCAGCTAGGTGGGATTTGCCTAGTGGACCTGGGCAAATAGCTTTACTCTGGTTGTTCTTTGAGAACATCACACAGGGCACTTTGAGTATGTCTCCAGCCTGAACGGATTCAATGTTCTATGCAAATATTTAGAGCAACTCTAATTGTTAGACTCTTTTCATTCAATTAGTAGAGATCTATTGAAGGAGGAAAAGTCCTACCACAATGTGTGATGAATTATTAATTTATTGTAACAAATGTACCCAATTTTAAATATTCTCTGCACATAAGGAGGCCACACTAGCTATAAAAAAGGCATAGTGTTAGACACATTCCTAAGGACTGTGTGTGATCATCAGCTTATGGAGAAAACTTTCCAGGCTTTGCTTCTGTTTCTGTGATATATGTGAATTCTGGGCTAATAGTATTCTCCAGTCCATGGTGTAATCATAATTGTTGCCCCGAGATGATTTGCATGACTCATTCACAGCTTGAGCATATGCTGCTTTGAATAAGCAGAGCTGTTCTCAATGGTAAACCTATGGCAGGAGGTCTAAGCTCTGGATCCTACAGTGGGTTAAGCTGGAATGTCCCTTGTTTTGGCAGAGGCCATTGATGGACCAGGATCACCTCCTTCATGCGGATAGGTGCAAAAAAATATGGTCTTGTGGTTGATGTCAGGTACCTCTCTAATGCTTCCTGTTTGTTTGGCCAAGTTTGTTCAGCCAGTTATGACACCTACAACTGATTTTTTACAGTCCTCCAGAAATCACAGTGGAAACTTTATTGAACCGGGTCATTTTGGAGATTTTTGTTATATTTCGCATTTGATTAAGCTGGGAACATCATGATATCCTGTGTCATAATAGTTATTATTCTAAGTGTAGACAAATAAAGAACTCTAAAAGAAGAAAAAAAAAGCATGAGAGTTCACAGTATTTTTCTTTCTTCTTTTATTTAATCAGTCAGATATGGGTCTATGTGGTTTCTTGGTTCTAATCTGAGCTATTTACTGTTACAAGCCAAAGACTGCACCTAGCTAATGGATTTATTAATGGAAACGACAGAGGCAGATGTCTGAAATTGAAGGCCTGAATTTTATCTCCTCTTGACAATCATTTAACTTCACACTTAAACAATTTGAAGCAATTTGCCCCTGATTCCTAACTACTGGTGAGCCAAATTTGGTCAATACTTCTGTTACTTTGCCTTTTGTTCTCTGTGGTAGAAGTCCCGATACTATATTTACTGCAAATAAAAGAAACCCTGCATAAAATAGCATGATTTATCTATGAGAGATATGATGAGGATGTTATTTTTAATGATAGCTCAGCTAGAATAAAATGTGCAATGACTAGGAGGTTATCATTTGAGAACCAGAATCTCATGAAGACAGAAAAAGGGCAGCATGAAAAATTGATCATAGGGATACCTATCACACAAAGAAAGGCATTTTTCAAAGGGGAACACCTTTCACACGTTCAAAGGGAGCCCTACCACTTGAAAAGACATTTATCAGAGACAGGAAACAACAGTGCTGCAGAATTTACAAAAAGCTGGAGAAACATGCTCCTGGATTTGTTGCAAACTTGGAACTTTGAATACACTCAATGAAAGCCAGAGGCAATTTTGCATTAATGCTTGAGTAAATCAGGGAGAATCTGAGAGTTTCACTGAAGCCCAGATGGATGTATTTAAGAGAATGTTTTTATTTTCAGCATCTTCAAACAACCCCCTAGTGAACAAATCTTCAGAGAAGTCCTGGCCTTTCCCTTTTGTTTAGAAAACATCTAGGTGAGGTCCAAGAAGTATTGCCTTTTGCATTTTGAGGGATACTAGGAAGTACCAAACTGGTCTAATTACTGTATGGAAAACAATGTCCAATAAAATCTGCAGAAGCAGAAAGTACTTAAGAACTTCAGAAAAACAGGCCACATATGTACATGTTTCTTTACATATTTAAAGTCCGTGACCTGATTAAATAATCTAAGATAAAACATGAACTGTGCTTCAATTTGTTCCTTGGTTTTACTATGAAGTCAAGAGCTGTGTATGTCTAGTGTACAGTTCTACTCTAGTGCCTCAAGTTGGCCAAGCCTGAACCCTTAGGTTCAACCTGAGTTTTTTTAATTTTTCAGAGATTTTCCCATTTCAGTATGCTAGATTTTGTGCCAGTTTGGATCACTCAAATGCACACATTTTCTAGAATTCCTGCTAGATCTGCTCTTAGGTCTCTTGGAGCTGCTTCTAGGCACAGGCTCTTACCAACAATGTTCTTGAGCCTGCTTTAAATACAATTTGCTTCTTGCACTTATACACTGCATTTCTAACAATGTTTTTGCGTTAGATTGAAGGTGCTGGAACTTGGGTGTATTTCATAAACACACAAGACACTTTTGCATCATGGATATATATACACTATCTCAGCGAAGACCCCAGGGATTCATATCTCTACAAAGTGAACAAGCACTTTCTTGGCCCAAGCTTGTGTTCTGACAGCCAATTGAATTAATGTTTTTGCTTTGAACATCACTGTCAGAGTAACTGATGCAGTGTACAAAAGTGGCCTATAACTTGTCCATTTATCAAAAGCTGAATTGATTATTTCATAGAATTTTCTACATGTCTGGATAAACAGCTAGATCCTAAATCTGCTGGAATCAGTCAAAACGTTGGTAAATTTGCTAGGCTTGAGGCTGGACCTACAGAGATTAGGGATTTTTTGCAAGGCAAAGGTTTTTGGATGGCATTTTGAAATCTCTACTTTTTAGCAGTACATAAGAGAGAATGTGTTGAAGGTTTGACAGTTCAACTCATGACCAGTCAATGGGGCCATCACGTAGGGGTTTATAAACTTCTGTATGGTTTTCTCTGAAGAACTAAAACTTTTGTATCCTCTATTCTCATGAATTTCATCTTAGAAGGAGATTATGTTCCTCTAGTTCACACAAGACTTCACAACCCAGGGACCTATGTTCATCCCATGCTGCTCCTGACCCACAGTTGCAGTTAAAGGTCATAATCTAACTGTCATACAGAGAAAAACCATTAAGCTCATTGTATACATTTAATAGAATAGGCCAAGTGTTGAGCAGTTTGTAACACCTCTACTGGATGATTAAAAATACTACAAAAGTAATCAGACCCTGTTCAGCTGACAGTAGACCACATTCTGCTGTGAATAAGTGTGGTCTGCAGTAGTTCCCATGCCTAATATTCACTGATGTGTCAAGGAATTAAAGCATTTCATCTCCTTATCACTAAGCATCAACAAAGTTTATGAAATAAATTGCAGAGAAATAAAGAATTTTCCTTTCATACAGGCCTCCAAAGTCACTGACTATTTACCCAAGGCCAAATTCATTTCAAGGACAGTGTAATAATCTAGAAAATCTCACAACATCTTCTCACTGCTAAGTCTAGCTTTCTAGCTTTCCTTATACAGGCATAAAATAGTCCTTTACCTCAAATCAAAAAAAAAAAAAAAAAAAAAAAGTATTTCTCAATGTTCTCAACGGAAATTATTAGAGATGTTTCCATCTATGGAGAAAAAAATTTTCCTGCATTAAGACTGGCTGAGGCTGACTGTCCTACTAAACAGTGAAAACACTCCGCAAACCAATGGCACTGGGATCCTGGGCTGCTGAAGGACAGAACTAGGAAAGCAACCAGAGCTTCTTGGCAAAGAGCCAGTCAGACTGCAAAGGTGCTGGGGCAGGTTAGCAGGAGACCAGGTTCCCAAACATAATTGGCAGGCAGAGCTTGGCTAGAAGGCAACCTTGGATGTATCAGAGCATCTTGAAAAGTAATATGGCCTTGCAGAATTTTTCCATTCCAAAAAATTAACAAGTTCAAATGGCAAACGCATATACAAATACCTCTTGTGCTGAACTCTCTCTGGATCAGACATCCGTTTTCTTCTTTTCACAGCTTAGCCATGTCTCAGAGTAGGGTAGGTTCTTGGATATGGCCTACAATTAGACTCCTGTCCTTCCTGGAGCACAAATCCAGGTTGACAGAAAGTTGTTTACTCCTAATAAAGGGATTATATATTTTATTCCATCATCGTGTAACAAATTATTCTTTCTGCCTCTATTATTATGTTTAATAAACAAGCTTATGTGCTTCCTTCTAATCATAGAATCATAGAATCATAGAATCCTTAAGGTTGGAAGGGACCTCTAGAGGTCATCTAGTCCAACCCCCTGCACACGCAGGGTCACCTAGACCACGTGGCACAGGACTGCGTCCAAGCGGGTTTTGCAGATCTCCAGAGAAGGAGACTCCACAACCTCTCTGGGCAGCCTGTTCCAGTGCTCTGTCACCCTCACTGTCAAGAAATTTTTTCTTAAGTTCCTGTGGAACTTTTGGTGCTTCAGTTTGTGGCCATTACCTCTAGTTCTGTTGGTGGCCACCACTGAAAAGAGGCCAGCACCATCCTCCTCACTGCCTCCCTTGAGGTACTTCTAGACACTGATTTAATCTGCAGCAACCTTTTCCTCATGTGCATCACTTGCAGCAAGACCAATGACTTTCTGTTTCAAACCTCAGTGAAAGCTAGAAAAAGCAAAGAGAGTAAAAGACGAAAGTTTCTGTCTCACCTCAGCAGCCTTTAATAAAAATCTGAGATGAATGTTGTTCATTTTAGAGGAAATCCTCTGGGATTTCAGGCCAGCAATGCCTTTAACCCAGAGATATTTCTTTGGGTTCCTGCCAGATGTAAATTCCAATAGTAACAAACTAGAGAAAGGAAGGTCTAGTCTTAATCTTTTCTCCCTAGAAAAAAATAGAAAATAAAGATGTTTTTTGTTTAAAAAGGTTGCTTTCCAGATGAGATCTGAACATAGATGCATAAGGTTAGTTAAGTAGCATTATTGCTTTGTAGATGAAGAGATTGCATGTCCATTTCCTCAGGCTGAAAAATTAAATGCTTTCTCCCTCATTTTTGTCCTTTGGAGACAAGCTGCACTGAGATGTTGAAAGAAACTGTTGTTGTCCATAAGGTAGACAGAGAGGTAACACAAGCAGGGAGAAAGGACTATTTCAGGCTAAGGTCAGAGCTGGAACAACATGCAATTACTATAAATTTTCCACGAATAAATTTATACTGGACTTCTCTAATCAACAAAACTGCCTTTCAGTGAGTTTAATAAGGGCAAAGCAACTTATCAAATCTCGAAGCAGAGCTCTGTAAGCTTATAAAATACATTATGTGATGTTGTAAATGCAATAGCAGAGCACAGGACTCAGTGACTGGGGAGGTCCTTGAGGCACTCTGAGGTAGGAGCTGACAGAGGCCTCTGCAGCCAGGGGCAACCATGGAGGTCCCCCTGGAAAGGACCTCCTGCCTGGCAGAGAACAGCCTGCAGCATGGTACAGTGTGACTGCTGAGCACAGACAGCCAAACTCCTTCCCCTGAGCGTGAGTGCAGCCCAGAGCTGTTGTTGCTGTCACTGACACCATGAAACGTAAAGTGGAAGCCTGGCTAATCCGAAAAAGAATTTTCTTATTTTCTTTTTCTTCAGATACTGTGGACATCCTGGGACCAGGTCTACTGCACACACACTTGGCACCACTTGAGATGTCGAATGGTCAGTGCTATTGCAGGAGGCATGTCGCTTGTAGAGCCTGTGTCATGCTTGCCAGGCTCATGTGGATATCCTAGATACCAAGGGTCTCTGACATGGCGTGTTAGTCACGTTTAGGCAACTACTTTTGCTCCCACAGAGGGATTTGTCTTAGTATATTTAGATAACTACAGTGCAGACATCTGCCGGAGCTAGTCAATATGACCATTGACTAGATCATGACTAAATCAATAGAGCTTTAGTCATTATAAGTAGCTGAGGTTTATGGCACAATTCATCTTACCCTGAAGGAGACATCTAAAACAGGTCATATGACTCCTGCTCTGGCAGCACCAGTTTTTCTTCATTGATTATAAGGGAGGCCCAAGGTGAAACTCTCTGATGTAACTCTCCATTTTGCAGATTTAAAAAGTCAAGTGAGATTGACTCATCTCTTGTTGTACTGCTCTTGTGTGATTCCTCATAAAGATCCCCACATCAAATACTCTTTTGGTAGAAGATGGCGAGGTATGATTTTAGTGACATACAAAAAGTTTTGTCCAAGTGATAAGGTCAACCCCGAAGCTGCCTACTTTAAAAAGTACAGGGTAGCTCAGAGTCCGTGTATACACACTGATTTGATAAACTGTGCAGATGCATTATCCTGTCTGTTATTAATATTTTGGTATTTGCAATACTTAAACATCAGACTTTTTTTCTCTGAAGGCCACCATTGTTTGGTTGTAGAATGGCTCTGTGGGCAGTGCTGTTCCACATCTTCCTCAGTACGTCTGAAGACAGAATTAACTAATACCAGCAATTATAAGACTACAAGATTCATAATTGACTCCTTTGGAATTACTATATAGGATAAGTGGATGTGATGTCACTAAACAACTCTGTGATTATCCCTCAAAATCACAAACATTATGGCAGGTAACACTTGTATTTATGTAGGAACATAAATACAAAATTTATTGATGGCAAATTGACTTCATACAGTGACTCAAAGCATTTATCTCGGCTATCCTTATTACTTACTTAACTCCAAGGATATCAGCAGAATCAGATTCTCACTAATGGAAAACATTTTCCATTTTCTCTGAAGAGAGAAACAAATTGTTTGGTAATAGTATTTTGCATAATCATCTATTTAAATAATTACAAACATCATCCTCCTGCTGATGCTCTATAATAAACCTAATGATTTTTAAAAACACTATGCAGCCTTCTCTAACTGGTCCAGACGTGTCAAAGTTTTCTGGTCAAGCAGTCAGCAAGGTGAAGAAATCGTGCTTAGCATACGTAAGCTCGTTGCGTCCAATGTCAAAGCCAAATATTTGTCAAGCAGCTAACATATGTAGTGTTTTCTGCATTTATCCCACTGATACTTGCTCTCCCTCTCTCTCTCACACACACAGACACACATACACACATAATTACTGAATAAATCTTATTTCCTTAGAAAACAAGGCTAAAATAATTTGTTCCCAAATAGCGAAGTTAATTCTGAATTTGCTTGCTGGGTTTGCTTGCATAAAAGTCATTGCTACAGTGACCAGGTATTCACTGGTTGTTGCATGAGTCCACACCTCCCTTTTCAGTGATGTTCATGGAAACAAAAATTGCCTTGGGACTGTTTGCCTCAGCAAGGTATGAATGCTATGAATACTGTTGACAAGAACTTGTTGATTTGGCTTTTTTTTTTAATTCAAATGAATGCTGGGGCATTTTGTAGTTTGTAATTTAGTCTAGTGATTGCAGTGAGATTACAGCTCTTGGCTGAACAGGATGGTGGTTGTGTCTGAGTCTCAGAAGAGTAAAAATGTTTGAGTGAGTTTTTAATGAGCCAATATATTGTCACCCAGCTCTATATCCAACTGCTTGTCATAGAGTTGTGAGCAGAATAATTACCAGCATTAAGGATTCATTAAAAAGGTAACTTGCTTTTAAAAGGAACTGCTGTCTGAAGCTCAGCCTTCAGGCTATCAAACCTCAGAGTGGGATACAGGGTAAGGCAGTGAGATGGTAGTCAGTGTGAGGCTCAGGGTTTTGGGATAGAGCAGAATGCTTTGCAGTGTCACCGTTTATTTGCTAAAAACACATATTGGACAAAAGCAAAAGGAATATGTTGACTGCAGAGCAGTGGATAGAATCATCCCTGTTGTGAGAATCACAACAAGACTTCTTACTTCCAAACTTTTCTTAACTATAGAAAATATGAAGAGCTCTATAATATGCTCTGCAAATGTGCACAGACTAAGGCAGCAAATTGGATCTGAAATGAACGAGAAAGGAAAAGCATTTAAAGGAATAATGACTTTGGGAGCTTTAGAGGTGAAGAAACTTTTGAGGAGATTGGAAGAAAAAGAAAATCTTTTGTCCCTTTTAAGGATGATCTCTTTACAACTTTTTTGCCTCTTAGGGGCTTGTGAAGGAGGAATTTGGTAGACTGGCAGAACAGACAGAGCTGCAGAAGTTCACTGGCTCACACACACTTCGGAGAAGTATTGACTGCACTTTTTGGCCTCCCACTGAGTAATGATAAGTAGGAGTGATGCTGTTTATAGCCAAAGGCCTTGAGATTAAATTGAGGCCAAATGTGCTTTTCTGAGACTGGAAATGTATCTACCTTTATTGCTGGATTTGACTGAACGGAGGGAGGGTTTGCCTTTTGGCAAGTGGGCAGGTTCCTTTCCTGTGGCAGCCCCGGAAAGCAACAAGTGATAAGGTTGTAATACACTTGTTTTCCTCCAGTGGGACCATCCTATTCACTGACAAAACAGACCTGGAATTTTTAGTCTTTTTTTCCCTAGAAAATGATGTATTTTTTGAAACTATGCTGACAATAAAAGTTTCAGAGGACTCTAAAATGTAATAGTATTATTATATACAATATATTTTGTGTATTGTTGTAATATTATCTTATTAGTAGGTACAGTCTATTGTTTTTTAGTAATCCTCAGGCATTTGCAAAAGGCAAAGTTCTCTTCTCAGCACTGTAGATGATATTGTCTCTGATATCTCCTTGTCTCTACATCCAGGAGAATTTTTCCATGTAGCCCATTTAGGGAACTTTTTCCTAATTGAGCCTTTTTTTTTTTTTTTTTTGGTCACTGGGGAATCTATAACCCAACTGCCATTTTTTTTAGGTGTCTGTTTTCAATGCTTGTTTTTAGCAAGAAGAGACTCTACAATTTTAAATTTCAATCATAGAAATATCTTGCCTGGGAAGGACAGACCCTTTCAATATCTCTGAGAGGACTTGAGAGTGTGACATAATCTGCAGAAAGCCAAGTGGAGATCAGTAGTGTAAATGTGTGTTTTCTTGAAGGTCAGCCTCATCCTCCTCCAGAGTGTATTGAGCCAGGAGCCTAAATATGCCCATAAAGAAGGACCTCAGGCAAGGCCCACGAGTTCCCAACTAGGAGACCAGGCAGTGATGCACAAGCCGGGACAATAAGAACTATTTTTTTTTTGCTCTTCTGGGTCTTATCTGGGTGAGGTGGTCAGAATGATCCACCTGAGATTACTGAATGCATTTCGGTTGTGTTACTGAAACAGTCATTTTGCTGCTAAGGTTGAGTAGTAAAGCTGAAATCCTGCTCCTGCTTTACCTTTATTCTTATGGTGCAAAAAGCACATTTTAAGGCATATTTTTGCACTCTGCCTTAAAAATACAGCACAGCACAGACCAGGGATGAATGGTCCCTGTAGGTCTATTAATGTTAAATGAGGCTTTTCATAAATCATGACTGAATTTCTTATGCTATATTATGCCAGAAATTCTTATCTTAGTACTCAGTGAAATTAAAGTAGCAAACAAAGATTGATTGATATTTAAGTTGCATATTTACCTAAAAATATATTACAAACTCCATTTAAAAGATGGAGATAATTTAAATGCCTTAATTTATATTAATGTCATTAGGTAGAGGCACAGTATATTTTAAATGCTGAAAAATGTTTGTCTGGCAGCTTAATTAAATATTTAGAACAAACAGAAACAGCTGAGATGTAATTTTCAAATGTCACTGGGTCATGTTTGCAGAAGGGTAAATACACCTGCATCTGTCTGACTTTCCAAACAAAAGGTTGCCAGCTACAGGCAATCACTGGAAGATTTATATGTTTCTCCTTGTCTTTCATCTACCTAAAACAAATGAAATTCATGCTGTAGCTATAATGATGGAAGTAATAAGGGAAACGTTAATCAAGCAGAATTTAGCAGTCTGAAAATGTCTAGAAGTGAATTAGTTTAAATGAATTTTCAAACTGAGTAATGATTTTATTGGGAGATTGAAAAATGAGGACTCATCAAGCTGCTGCAGATAGACAGAGGGAGAGCTAGGGGTCATTCTCCTCATGAATTCAATCCTTGTTGATGAAAATGGTCCTCCCACTAGTTGCTGTCACTAGCAGGCCTCTTTCTGCCTCTGTAAGACTCTAGTCCTATTTAAATCTTTACACAGGAGGCCTTACCACATTCCACATTTTACGATTTTTTTAAGCAGTTAAGAGGGAAGAAATGCTTCCATAGTCAATTCAGTATAAGACCTTCAGCTCCTGTCTTAAAATCCAAGCATGTCTGGGTAGTCTGATCACCTGCACAGCCATTTCTTTTGGCTTAAAATAATGGGTTCACAAAACTGGTACTCTGTCTGCCTACTTCTTATCCTCTGGAGTTTTACCTTTGCGTAGTCTCTGATGGGGAAGGAAGTGCACAGCCGAGTCCTGGGAGTATTTGCCATTTTTATTTGTTTGGCCCTACTGGAAAGGTCTCCTAAAGGAAAGGCTGAAGGGTGTGTGATTGAGTGAGCCTGAATCATTTGAGAGAAGGGAAGAAAACAGTGCTTTGACTCTCAGTTGTTCTTTACCATCATTTGCACCCTAGTCAGTGAGGAGGGGAGTATTTCACACTCATTCAGAGTGGTGAAAAAAAAAAAACAGTGGAAAGTACTGAAGAGTCATAGATCAGGACTCTTTCGTGCCTGTGGTCTGCAAACACACAGGGCAGGAGTGTGTTGCTTTCTTGTCTCAACTTCCATGGGTTACTCAATAGCAGTCTGGTACAAAAAGTCTTATCATGGAAGTGAGGTGAGATTTGAGATGAATAGGAATGTTCTACAAAAAGTTGGTTTGTCTCTGTCCTTTAGTTTCCGAAGTAGGAATATATTTTAATGAAGAAGAGTAATGCAGACAAAAAAAAATGAGTATTATTCTTGTAATACCGGCAATTAATGGCGGTCAGGAAAAGTAGATCCAATACTATAGCCTGATAGCATTCTCAGCTGGTTCAAGCTGAAGCACAACTGAATCTTTTTGGATGTGGTGTTACCCTTTCCTTCAGGTACTGAAACATGGTCAGTGGAAAGAGAATTGTGGAATCATAGAATCATAGAATGCTTGAGGTTGGAAGGGACCTCTAGAGGTCATCTAGTCCAACCCCCCTGCACACGCAGGGTCACCTAGACCACGTGGCACAGGACTGCGTCCAAGTGGGTTTTGAAGATCTCCAGAGAAGGAGACTCCACAACCTCTCTGGGCAGCCTGTTCCAGCGCTCTGTCACCCTCAACTGTTAAGAAATTTTTCCTTAAGTTCCTGTGGAACTTTTGGTGCTTCAGTTTCCAGCCATTACCTGTAGTTCTGTTGGTGGCCACCAGTGAAAAGAGGCCAGCACCATCCTCCTCACTGCCTCCCTTGAGGTACTTATAGGCACTGATTAGATCCCCTCTCAGCCTTCTCTTCTTCAGGCTCAACAGGCCCAGCTCCCTCAGCCTCTCCTCATAGGGCAGATGTTCCAGGCCCCTGATCATCCTTGTAGCCCTGCGCTGGGCTCTCTCCAGCAGCTCCACATCCCTCTTGTACAGTGGGGTCCAGAACTGGACACAATACTCCAGATGTGGAGAGCAATTAGTGCTATCCAAATGTTGCCACAGCCATGTGGATCCATGTACAGCATGACACAACTTAGAGTAGCAGTAAGGCTGCTCTAATTTATGGCCAATCCTGAGGGTGGCAATGTTGTCATCTGAGATAACTCTTGTCATCTAAGCCATCTGTTTGAGCATGGAAGATATTTTGCCAGACGGAAGGAGGACATCCATTCCGCTTCAATGGCTCTTGAAGGTCACGTGGAACAACTGATAGTATTTAAGATGACACTAGACATCTTGCTTGGGGAACTGAATCTCATCAAAATGATGGGACCCAGCCTGCAGTTTAAGACCCTCAAACTTAGGTGTCTACATGTGAACTGAGTGTTTGTGCTCCTCTTATGGTAAATGAATAGCTAATCAGTGCGGTTAATAGAGCCTGGAGAGTATTTAGCTCCAATCGGTGAGGTAAGCACCTACCCTGGATCAGCTTAGTAACAAACCTTTCTTACACACCTAAATTTGAGTATCATAATCAGTGAGCTGTATCTCACTCCTAATTATATCCATATCAGCAGGAGCGTGAAAGCAGCTTAGAGTCACATTGCTCCGTCATCCAGGTCAGGCTGTGCTCAGTGCCAAGGAGACAGGTTTGAATGTGCCTGATTGTTTCAGATGGCAGCCTGGGCATATGAAAAGACTGTAATAAAACATATGATAACATTTTCTCAGGAATTTTGGCCCCACAGGAGCCTTTATCTATATGCTAAAGTCTCTAGATTGTGGTGATACACCTACTCTCTACACAGTAGCTTCCCCCGCAATCCAATTGCTGTGTGTTTCTCTATTTTATAGTAGATTATTTTTTGAAGAAGTTCAACTCCTTTATAAGATTTTTTTTTCAATTAGGTGAAATCTCTCTGGCTCTCTGTTATTTTTATACTTGCCATCTTTCCCTGTGGGTGAGTTTTCCTCCCCTCATTCAGAGGCTTAACTAAAGTCATTAAAAATTGCATGATGCTGTGTGTTGTGAGCAATTCCTTTGTGCAAAAGAAAACAGACAGAAGGATGCTAAATGAAATGTTTAGATTTGAAAAGCTCTTTTAATGCTCCCCATTTCCTTGTCCTCTTTAATCATGTGAACATTTAAGTAAGAAGATATTTGTGTAAAATTATTTTTCTTGCCCTTGTTTTACATTGCATTAATCTATCAATTTGCCCTGCATAAACACACAAGATAAGTATTTTCTGGATGTTCAGGAATCTGTCTATCTCTCATTGTGGAGCCTATTTAAATTATTAGAATGAATAATAACAATAGTGTTCCATGTTGAATAAAATGCATTTCATTTGGTCGTAAATACCCCTTGGATCTTATTTACCAACATGCTGAGCAACTAAATTCTCATGAGGTAGAAAGCCTTGGAGGGCTCAGTCAGAAAACAACTAGAATCATGTTTGAAAGTGGCAGACGTCCATATCTGGAGAATGGGTGTTAAGAGGCTGTTTTGAATATAAGTAAGTTACTCAGAAAACAGTTTGTTGTCACTAGAAGTGAGCGTGAATCCATTTTCCTGTCTCATGAAAAATATTGAGGCTTGTTCCAAACTCATACACATTGGAGACCTTTCAAAATGTTTGTGTTTACTTATTTATTTTTCCTGAGTAACGAGAGAGATTGAGAAATAAAAGAGGTCTGGGAGATTAAATAGCTTGGCAGTTGAGTCTCTGCCTTGTCACTCTCGTCCATGCCTAGAGGACACTTGTTAGGAGGACAGGGGACTCCTCTTGTGTCTATAGAGATTAACTTGGCTTCTGATTGCTGTTTTTGACTTCTCATCCTGGCCAACAGAGAAGACCTGGTCTTGAGACAAAAAAAAAAAAAAAAAAAAAAAAAGAAAACAGCAAAGGGTCTCAGCAATTCAACATTTTCAACATCTTGTTGAACATCTCCAATCAGATATTGTTGTGTTCAGTCAGTACCTAGCTTTGTTGGTCTGTGCCAGGAGCGATGAGACTGCTGTGGTACAAAGGATGGAAGTATCGCTTTGCTTCTTGTGATGCAGTGTGGAGAGACGGAGGGATGGATGGCAGCTCTTTGCAAGCTTGAATGAATCGAGTTGCTTGCGCAAGTTTGGTGATTCAGGAAAGCAATAGCACAGAGAAGCTGGGAAGAGGCCCTGTGAGTCTGTAGGAGCCCAGCCTGGTGTACTTAGTCTGTATCACCAACTTTTTTCATTAATGTGCACAATCAGAAGTTACGAGGTAACTAGGTAACTACCTCGTAGTTACCTACTTCTATCAAGGTAGAAGAGAAATGAGGTAGAGTCCCCTCTCCACTCCTCACACCCTCACTTGTCTCCACAGAGCTTATGGGTTTGAGTTTCTTTCCAGCATGCAAACCTGCTTGGCAACAAAGCATCCTTCTGAGTTATTTCAGATGCCAAAGAAGATAAAAGCAGGTTAATAAACTACTGAAATGAAGAGAATGACTATTTGAGAAATGCCCCATGAAATGGACATATTTCTAATGTAGCAAGAGAATTCAGTAGAGTCCACCTAGTTGGGAC
This sequence comes from Tinamus guttatus, assembly GCF_059628265.1. Classification (NCBI taxonomy): domain Eukaryota; kingdom Metazoa; phylum Chordata; class Aves; order Tinamiformes; family Tinamidae; genus Tinamus; species Tinamus guttatus. Next base: position 4,394,687 of record NW_028289133.1, read on the forward strand.
CTTCATTGCAGCTAGGCAGGCACAGAAATATGGTGGCTTTTTCTTTTTCCACTGCTGTTCCCTTTTCCACTCCCATTGGCCAAGTTCAGTGTTTAATACTTCAGGAAACCAGTACTGAGGGATTTAAAGGCTAGTTGGGTAGCTGTTGTAGGCACTAGATAGAGAAAGCTCTGGAGCTTATCTGAGTCATGACCTGCTCTCTCTTTCAGAAAATGCCTCCTGCAGAAACATTGTGATGGAAATGAGGGGGCTATTGCAAACTGTGGCTGCCTAAAGAATTGCCTATATTGAATAGTTAAAGAAAAAATATTTGCTAAATGTGGGCTTTCCTCCATAGGACACATAAAAGGTGTTGAAAAGTGATGTGTTTATGTGTGAGGCCTGACAACAGAGATAAAAATAGGATTAAGTCAGTGATGTTATCCTGAGGTGAAATCCACCTGCTTTGGTCACTGTGGTCTATAGCTGAATGCGCATAAGTGCACTGCCACAACAATGCAGTCCTGCAACGCCACAACAGTTTCCCAGGCATGAACTGAAACCCAGGAGGTGCTGCTGACCTGTCAGAAATCACACACTACACTCTACATTCCACTCTACATTCAACACCAAAACTGTCATTGGCTTCTGTCATATTCCTACTGGAAATGGTCTGAGTTATGAAGTTCCAGGCTGTCTCTCTCTTTTCCTTTTAATTATTTTCTCTATCTTTTGTCCCATGGATATAGGGCCAAAGATTTCATGCTGGGTTCATCTTAAGTTTAACATTCACCAACAGATATTATACTTGACAAAATTTTACAAGGCAAACTTATTTTGTCAGCAAAAGCATCCTTCAAGTCAGACCTGCTCAATGGATGGATGAGGGGAACATTATGTGACTGACTTCAGAAAGGTTGCTCCGGCAAGTGTCACGGCTGCTTGAATTTAAAATGTCAGAGACTTGCTCCAGTTACAACTCCTGCTGGGCACCAAAGCCTGTCGAAAAACCCTAAAAGACAGCTGGAAAAGGAGTATTGTAGCAAAAGTCAGTGAGTTTTAATTGACTGGTCTGAGCAAGGATATTCACAAAATACTGAGAGGCCAAATCCTTGCCCTCAGATAGTTGGCTTCAGGAGAACTTGCAGGTGCCTTCAAAGCGCCTGTCATGCATCCCTGTTGTCTAAGAAGATAAGAGCCTAGTGCTGCTGTTGTTGCTGCTAGTGGCTGAAGTTAAGCTTTGAGTTTGAGAGGTGTAGATATCTGCTCAACTCCACAGGTCAGGGGTTCAAACCTTGCTAACAACTCTCGAGGAAGCAAATCGCACACATCTACAGCAGAAATCAGCCCCAGAAATTTAACACTGTTGAATTCTCAGAAATCTATGGAAGAGCAATACCAGGAAGAAGAGAAAAAAATCATGCTTTCTGAAAAAAAAAATGTGGCTAAGAATATGAACTCTATACCCTGCTGTATCTGAAAATGTGTCCCAGTAATGGTGAAAATATCAAATTATCACCAGTGCTGACATCACTGCATAAGACAGATCTTCTTGGAGCAAATGTGGACACTTTAGGTGTTCATAGTCAGTCTATTCAGGAGTGCAGCACCGGGTAGAGTTCAATGCAGTTGAGGCTTTTGGCTGAACTCGAGCAGAGCCAATTCATCAGGGAGTCTTCTCTTATTTCTCTTAGCCAGCTGTCTCTTCACACTTATTCGTGACTTTCTCCCAAGGAGAGGAAACAGTCAGGTGAGGTGGTGCACTCTGCAGAACCGAAGGCAGGAAAGCTAGTGTGTGTCTCACTTACAAAGTTGTGTTCCTGGGTAGCCAAGTCATCTGCAAGATGGCCAAGGTCAATGCATCTTGACTCCCTGTTCAATCAAGAAATTATGAAACAATTATTCTAAGCTGATGCTTCTACGCTTTTATACATAAGCAGGTCTGAATAAGCTCAGTGTGTGATGTTTATTTATTTCTCTCATTTTCTTCATGCTGAGTGCTTGTTTATTCCGTGTATGGGAAAAGGGCACGTTTCACAAAGGACCTTCTAACAACTTACAGCCAACAGCTGCTAGAAGCTAGGCTAAGAAGTACCAGCACAGATATATCTTCCGAGCACCTGAGGCAGGTGCAGCATAATGTGATGTTTGTTGTCAAAGACAGAAAATGCGTGAGGGGACAGCAGCCAGCTGTAGAAAGCTGGCAGTAGGAAGAAAAGGCTTAAGCAATTTACAGAGAAAATGGGAATACCTGTTCCCTGTAAACGAATTCAAGAAAAACTGCCCAACTGTAATTCCTCTTGCACGAGATGGAAAGAAATTAGTGTTGTGCCTTGAAGCATAGCCCTTTAAAGAAAGAAAAGGATACTCTTGCTCCTCTGAGGTTCACTTCAAACAGAAATCCAGCTTCAGTTTGATAAGAAGATAGTAACCTTGGTGCTTTGCAGCCCTGCTTCTTGTGTATATCCACACCCCATGTGCAGAGAGGAAAACTCCAGCTCCCAAAAGTTACATCTTCTCATGACAATACTCAGGGCAGGAAGAAAATAGCTCAGCTTACAAGTGGGGATGGACAAAGTTACCAACAAAAAGCAGGACAGGAAAGATGTGCCTGAAGAGGTGAAACCCCAGCTCAAGCTCGCATAGCAAGAGCAGACGTGGCAGAGGGACCAAAACCTTCCAAATCACAGTCTTCACCTCTTCATTGGGCAATCTTGACTTAAGATGCTGGTTTCAAAGTTGAGTTAGGAACTCTAATTGCACTCCAGTCACCTTTATGACATTCTCAGTTTGCTCAGACAGCCTTATAGGCACAGGATTTTATGAACCTCTCAAATGACAGGTATCTGTTGTAAGGAGCTCAGTTTAGACTGCGCTTAGTACGATAAAATAATGGCAGACAATAAACTAAAGAAGACAGGTGGGAGGGCTGTAACACTGAATGTGCTGATATATCAAAGAAAAGGTAATGAAATTCTATGTGGCCAGAGCATCCTTCATCCATAAAACAGGACAGTTCACAGCAAGGGAGGATTACATTTAAATGCAGCTCTGCCTTACTAACAACATTTGGCCATGTACCCTTCTTTTTTGCCTGTACTGCTATGACTATCAAAGTTTCCCCACTAGACATTTCCCATTATCTCAAGCGTAGAGGTGAAAGATGAAAAAAAAAGCTCATATAACCAAAAGCCAACTTAGCACTAGTTTTCCAAAAAGAGGATGAAGCTGACATGGAGTTAAGGATGTGTTGGCCAGGGAAAATCATTGTACAGAAAAAGACAGCTACCTGAGAAGGAAGAGTAAACACAAAGAGCTTATTGCACTCTGAATTACTATCATACAGCACCTGGCCAAGAAGGTGAATTTACGTTCACAGTACCATTTCTATAATCTCATGGCACAATAGTAGTGACACTTAGAAAGAAGCAGGGAAAGCGGTATGGATAATTAATTTTATTGAATTAATAATCTTATTGAATTCTATTTTGGAATCAGTGTGAAAGCAAGGAACAATCAAAAATAATGAAAGGGAGCAGAAAGTGGACTGCAACACAAATTTATCAAAGGTAGCGCATGCTATAGCATTTGATACCTTCCTTTGATAAAGAGATCATGAGATTTCCATTGTTTAGAAAATCAAGAAACATGTGAGAATGTTACATGAGACATCAGTAATGTCAGAAAACATGAGGACCAGTACAAGAACTCAAAGGTGAATATAGGAACGACTGAAGAGGAGGTTTTAGCAGTTGCGCAGAAAGAAGCTCTGTCAGTCTCGGGAAAGTTACTGACAGCCTTTCTCAAGAATCCTTGCAAGATCATGTGATAGACAATAAAAGAGAAATGATAGAGAAACAGAAAGACCTTCCTTCACAAGATGTCTATGAGTCACAGATGCTGCAAGAGGTAAAAAGACAAATGCAGTGGCAGGATGTACCAGGAGAAGCACATCCAGCAGAAGTAGGGAAATCATGACACCACTGGTCAGGCATCAGGAAAAAATGTAATGTTTTTGTATGCAATATGTAAATGTGCAATTCTTATCACAACTGGATGGACAAAGGAAAGAACAGATGTAAGCAGGAGAGCATATTTCACAAAAGGAGAGTAGGAGAATATGATTCTTACAGCCTAGCAAAAAAGGGAAAGGAGAGTGCAGACTACTGTCAAGTACGGGAGGGAGAGAAAATACACAGTATGGGAACTCAGCACCAGAGAGAATAAGAAAAATGTAGATGAAAGGAAAGTTCAGAATTCAAGAGACCCAACTCTTTTGGACATGGTGCATAGTCGTTTAACTTCAGGATTTGGCTGCCAGCAATATCAGATGCTCCATTCAGTGAACTAGGAGATCCCTTCTTGTGCCAAGCACCTTCTGTTTAACACAGCAGTTATTTGTGTTGAAGAGGAAATGAGAATGCCATGGGTTCCCCTTGGGTACCAGGGAAACTCATCTCTGTTGACATTGCTTCTCTGCTGAATTTTGCATTTTTACTGTGAGCACTGACTGTCACAGTTTTGGCTCTGATAGTTCTGAGTGTTTTGGAGTAATCTGCAATCCTTTATCTGCAATCCTTTTTCTCTCAGGCCTGAAAGTTTGTTCATCCACTGCTCATGTACTGTTCATCTACTGGGGACTATGATCCTGAGCATGTTGCCCTTGAAGGATGCATTCAAAGAGCTGGATGTCACTGGGAGATGCCGTGGATCAAATGTATATGGGTAGGTGTGTAGTTGTAAGAGATGCTCTGTTTTTTGTTCATCTGCTGTGGGGAAAAGTTGGTGTGCAAAGCACATAAAGTGTGGGTTGACTGCTGCTTTTACAATTGCTAAGAGACTTCACACTCCATCAATTCTAAGAAGACCTCTGGTCTTTAATCCAATAGCTGAGACTTACCACCAACTTGCTGCCATAAGTCACTAAATCTTCATGAGTCTGTAGGTCAGAAATGCAGCCCTGATGATTAGAATTCAATAGAGCTGCATCTCCATTATGCCAGGATTGGGTCTGGGCAAACAATCATCCTGGTGGCCTTTGGCATAGACCATGTATTAATTTGGATACAGTATTTATCTCTGCAGTTCAACAGACTATAGCTATCAGTTATCTGAATAATGTAATATGAAAGGGAAATACAATTTCATTTAGAGATCTACAGGGATAATTTAGTGTTCCAAATAGCCTCTTGATAGATACCTGCAAATTAAAGGTTACTTTCATGTTCAATTTAATAACAGAGCTCTCCTAGAAGCATGCATCTTAGTAAAAAAAAAAAATCTAAATCTAATTTAGCAACTCCCCAAATAGTACTCGGTTATTTATAAGCAAGTAACATCTGAATTACTTCAGCCTTTAGTAGGTCTATAAATATCACTCAAAGAAGTAGACACTGAAGCTTCTTCTGTGAGCTGGAAGCAGGGGCATAAGACCCAAATCCTCTCCAAAAATCCCCCAGGTACCAGGCTTAAAATTTCTGATTCCACAAGCAGTTATTAAAGATGATCAGAGCCAGGTTCATGATTTTGTTTTATACTAGTTGTGCATAATGTCTCAGAGCAGGTTTACAGACATATATCAGGATTTTCCAGGGATTATTGTCCTCTGGAAATAGGACCATCCTTTTGGCATGAAGAAAATAATTGTCAAGTCTTTCTGAACCACATTCCAGAAGCACAAGGTTTGCTCTCACTCATCCTGTCAATGACATAATATAAAGTCTGGTTTGTAACTGGGCTCTGGTGAAAGCATATTCCCCAGAGAGCTCTGAGTTTTCTCTGCAGGAATCTGGGGAGATAGATAGTGTAACTTCCTGAACTTGGCTGTGTATCCAAGTTCTCTGAAGACCACCAGCACATCTGAACTTTTAATGACCTGGCTTGTATTCTGAACAGGGCAAGCAATGTGGACAAATCCAGGTACTTGGCAAGCACCATGTAATGTAAAGACTGCAATGCTACTTTGGTGCCTAGTTGAGATATTTAGGTGTTGCTATAGGCAGAATAGCAACTGGAAGCTTTTATTTTGTAAAGATGTGGCATTAAAGATACAGAGAATTAATCTCAAGAACTATTTCCAATGATTCTCTTGGAGACACAACTTTCATTTTGCAGGAAAAGAACATGTCTTGGTGCTTATGTGGAGAAAGCACTTAGCAGAGCATCACTTGAGAGACAGGAAAAGGCAGCAGCTGGAGAACAGTAATTTCTGATCATGACATCGGTCACTTATAAACTTTCTCCCTGTTTTGATCTGCTGGCACGAACCATTTGGAATTTGCACAAACTGTTTATTTCTGTTAAAGTGTTACAGGACTTACAGAGACCATTTGAAACATGTATCTGAATTTATTTCTAGGAAAATACAAAAATTTGTTGTTAAAAGAAAAATAGAGAGAAATAATCAATTGCCTTAGCCACTGATAGTCATTATCTGAGAAGGATAAAATATCTTCTGGCATAAAGAGTTCTATTCACTGACATATAGGTTGTTTCCACAGTCTTTACTGTACGTTTTTGCTAATATTTTTGCTAGTTATTTTGCCTATGAACATGATGAGGCTGGCTCCATCCTGAACTACATGTCCAAGTAAAAGCCCCCTCTTTCACATGCAGGTAAACTTCCATTCTGGTGTTACAATTGATTTCAAAAGTAAGATGCCCAGACTATGGGTGGAAGAGGAATTGAGAAACAGATTCTTAATAGATGCCACTCATCTTTTCTTCTCTATCTTATTGAAGTCAATGCCAATTTCTGCCCTGCTCATGCTCAACAAAACAAAAACTTTACAACAAATATACATAGAGTTGAGACAACATGTATCTCCTGATCAGTTATAAGGGCCGTGTGTTGTGGCCCTTCCCATGATGTCTGTGTTTTTGTACATCTCAGAAAACACTGAGTCTCAATGGCCTTCATCCCTAGAATGATGAGTGGAGGCATTTAACTTGGCAGACTTTTGCTTTCTTTTTTTTTCCCAGTGTAGTGTAGATGACTGCACACAAAGCAAAGACAGTGAAGTACTATCTTGTACCCTGTTAAAAGTATGTCTAAAATACCCACTTCTACAGTCCATCTCCATCTCAAGGAAATGCTTATTCCTGCACCAGATAATGAAGGTTTTTGAGCAATACATTAGTAAACTCCTCTGCATTACTACTAACATTTCTGCAGTCCCTGGGTGCTTAGCTCAAGGCTAGGTTTCAGACCAGGCCCCAAGAAACACCAAGTATTTTAAATTCCCATTGAAAGGGAAACATAGAGTGAGACTCAGCATCTCCTCAAACCAGGCACTTCTTTGATTCTGCTACAAAAGAGGGAAGCCTGAAGCTGAGGTTCCCATAGAGTTATGCAGGGTTTATCTTCAAAGGGGTGTGACATTTGAAGCTTAATAACCAGCACCCATAGTCCTAAGCAGACAAAGCTAAATACAATTTTCATGGCATTATGAATGGGAAATTTCTATTTCATGCCTGAAAGAGGGAGATGGCTTTGTATGACCTGCTCCAATTTCAGACTCTTCCTGAACTGATAGATCTGATTGGATCCAAACAAGCTGCTGCTGCATTTGAGTGTTTGCAATCCCTTCCCTCTCCTTGCAGTTTCTGTACTTCTTTCTTGTCGTCTGAACCTCTGCCCTTCCCACTATCCCTCAGCACTGACTCCATTTCAGTGCTTTGCAAGGTCCTTTTCTTGCAGAGGGAGGTGATTAAGCAAAGTTAGTGTGCAATTATTCACTGAAATTGAGGAGGAGCCTCTGGTCTGTTAAGCTTGGCACCAGTGCGCTGACCATGAAAAATATCGAAATAAGAAGAAAGGAGGGAAAGACATATTCCTTCCATTCTCATTCCTCTTCCCATTCCCATTTCCCTTCCTCCTGCACAGCCAGTATATCTGCTGTCTGGGGCACCTCCTGGATAGGGACATCACAACTATTCAAGGGCACATAGGAAGTCTGTGATAGAGAAGAAAATCAACCCCCTGCTGAAATGCCAGATCATTGTTTTCAGGGACTAAAACAAAATGCTGTTTCATTCCCTTAACTCCGATCACAGGCAGAATGCCAGGCCCTCTGAGCCCTGCTGAGAGCAATGGAAATGATCCTTTGCTGACTTTGTGTAAGTGTTGCTGTCATTGCAACAGAGACCGAGCTTGGTGCTCCTGCATATGGATGCAAGTGTCCCCCTGGGTTTGTTTCTGCAAAGGTCTGGGGCTCCTTAATTTTCTAAAGGGGACAAGACATTGCTGACTTCTGTGGAGCAGCTCTATGGTTCAGTTGATAGCTTAATATCAGTGCCTCCCCCTGAAATTATGGAGTGAAGCTTGCACAGATTCTGATTATGGATCATGAAACAAAAAGAGGACACTCAAGTGGAGCTCAAGGAGCTCCAAGCAGCGATGCATGCAATCTGGGTCCTCTGACGTGATGGTGTGGTGCATACGTGAGGTGCTGTCTTACTGACTATTAGTCTCTTAATAAATTATTGATACAGCTTCTCCTTGACAGATTACAAAGCCAGTGAACCCTGGGCAGTTTTGCTTTTCCCCTAAAATGTGTCTTAAGCTTGTATTTATCTGAAGAACAAATGCATAGTTTTCTGAAGAACAAATGCATAGGCTTGGCAGCTTTTTGAATTCCCATCTTATTCAGGAACATGAATGCTTTGACTTCCAGCAGACAAGAAAACTACTTTTTTTTTTTTTTCTCTGCTTCTATATTCGACTTTTCATATTGCTTTTGGGTTTACTGGGGAAATACTTTACTGGAGATGTGGCCAGACTGCTTATTGACAGATAGCAAAGTATTAGCTCTAGTCTGCCAGCTGGTTGCAGGATAAATGCTCATCAAAGAAGACAGTTAAAGCATAGACACTATTTTATAGATGTAGATGTCTTGTATTGAATGTTGTTATGTCATCTCGGTGGTGCTGCCTCCGAAGGCATTTTCTTATGGATCCTTCTGCTGAGCAATATGAATAAGCAGCAGGTAACATAGTATGTACAAGATGTTGAAATCCCTCTCTTCTTATACTGCATAGGTCAATTCATGTTACATGGTTTTATTGACGATTGGAGCTGGTTTGCACCTTAAATACCAGATTATTAGTCTGCAGTTTATAGCAAGTGGGGTAACTGTCATTCTTCATTTTTTTCCACTTGTCCCAATATCACCTTTGTAAAATTCTGCATCCATTTACTGTGCCAAAGAATATTTTTAAATATTCACTTTTAAGTCAGCAGTTCTATGGTCATTTCATGCATAACTTCAACAATATTTTTATCTGCTCCATTTTGCACTTCTTCAGTCAGGTAGGATTCCTGTGAAAGCTGCAAATGCTCCAGTGCTTGTCTGTTTTTTTGCTAACTCTAATCACTGACTTCACTGGAGAGAGCGCTTTCAAATTCCCCAGGGAAGAGAATATAGAGAGGAGGAGGGTTGGAGAACCCTCCTGGATTCTGGGAAATAGTCCACCCCTTTCAGCTCTGTTTCTGTGACTGTCTGCTTTGAAGCATTCATTGCGGTCAACATGGCAACAGTTCGCACCTTCAGGGTGTTCGTTTAAATTAACAATAGATTTTATCCTTATAAGTTATCAGCTATCATGTCCCAGTGGCCATTGATCCCTTGCGCCAGAGAAAAATACAGTCTGTCTCTCTTCAGTACCCCATCTTGGCAAATGAACCAATTTCAGAATATGAAGTATCATAAAAATTACATAAGATTATGCTATTCTCATTTTTTTTTTTGCAATTACCAACATAGCCCTGCTAGCTAAAGAACACATATACCAGCAACTCTTTTTCTGCTTCCTTTTCCAGATCTTTCTGATGGTTTGGATTAGTTCTTGACTTCTAGATAAAATATGAAGGCAAGATCTCTTAAATTCATTTTATTTTACCTATTTTCATTGCTGTATGAGCGATCAGCATTTATCATTTTAATTCAGAGTTAAGTTATGGAAAGAGTATTTAATGCTGTCCAGAATGGGCATTTCTAATCTATCTTCAACTAAGGTACACCCAGTTCACCTTACTAAATTCTAAATTTAGTAGCAACCATTAGCAACCATTTTTTGCACAATTTCGAAAGGTTAGAATTGAAAATAAACACGAGTGATCTAAGGCAATATCCATGGTAGCAATTACCTTTCTAGTGAGGTAATCATTCCATTGAACTCTTAAAGGTTATAGTTTAGAGTGCCAGGGTCTTTCAGCGTCTTCATTTTATGAGTTTTCAGGGGTCCTGCACTCTATTTGTCATCTCTTTGTATCACTTTTTTGCACTGCTCATAAATGTTTTTTAAGCATTCTGTGAAACAATCATGAAAGGGACATGAATAGAGTTTGGATCTCAGAAACTTCCTAATCTGTTATACATATTCTGAAGTACTTCAACTCAATGCAGGTTCTCCCTGCTGGCGGCATGGAATGAACCATTATATTCATGCTCATCGATCCCATTTACCTCTATGCTACACTGACCACAGGTCTATCATGCCTCCAGAGCCTACTCTAGAAAGGTGGCTTCATCTGACCTCCTTTGACATGTCTGAGGTTACAAGTCACATCGGTCTTTGCCAGGCTACCCCTAGGAGTAAAGATCATGTTTTTCAAAGCTAATGTCTGACTGCTGATTCACTGGAACTGACTACATGCCTTTAATCTAACATCCTTCACAAGATACTATCCCTTCATTGCCCCGTTTCCCTGTCTCCCTTCATACATGACATACAAGTGCTGCTGGGCAGGCCTGACCCATCTGTTTGGTGCATGGACAACACTCAGCATCTAGCCATAGGGCTCTTGGATAGCACCATGCCCATAATGATAAAAACTAATGGTGTTTTGCTCCGGTTTAATCATCAGTTTCCCAATCTTGCAAACATTAAAACCATCCAAAGTGATTTTGTGAAAAACAAGAAATTCACATAAGCCTGCCTGACAGGTTTTGTTTGTGAATAATAGAAAGAAGTGTGATGAAATTAAAAGCTTCTAAAACGTTTTGTCAGTCTTTCCCCTATGTTCCAACTCTGCTTTGCACTGACGGACAAATAAGATGCATATGAAAACAAAATCACCAATGAATAACACATTTCTTCAAGAGAGCATGTAAAGTCAAGAAGATTGTCTTTCCTACTTATGAGTTTAAAGCATGAATAATTTAACAACACACTGACACACTAAATATTTATTTATGGCACCGCTCTGAGCAGAAAAGATTTAAAAAAGTGTGAAAAACAAACTTTATTATTTTCATAGAGAAAGAAATAGAAGATTTACAAAATGACTCAAGGGCTTTAGGAACATGTTACTTATTGGCAGTAGAACTTCTAAATCCTTGAGATTCTTCAAAAAATGTCCTCTACCTGGTTCCTGGATGCTTACAATGCTTTGTCTTGATGTGCCTTATAATGTCTGCTGACACTTAGTAAACACAGTATGTACTAATACTCTAGATGCAGCACTTCAAAAAGATGCATTGGCTTCATTGATTTAAATTATAAATACACTTAATGCAAGTGAAAAATTAAATTCCACATCCTTGACTAGCTTTTCTGAAATTGGGCTAACAATCTGAGCTTTTGTTTTGCTATATGCAAAACAAATCATGAACAGTGTTCCCTGGAACTAACCTCTGGAAGAAAGATGAGGGTGGAAAAAAAAGAGGATAGCAGAGTCTAGCTGTAAATAGAGAGGAAGTGGGAATGTGTTTGCTACTGTGCTGTTTTGAAAGCTGAAAAAACATCACCCAAACTGCCTCAGGCAACTCAGGATCTCTGTTTTCTGTGTTCTCAGATGTCACCATTTGAAAATGAGACTTAGGTTCCTAGATCATGGAATCATAGAATCATAGAATGCTTAAGGTTGGAAGGGACCTCTAGAGGTCATCTAGTCCAACCCCCCTGCACACGCAGGGTCACCTAGAGCACGTGGCACAGGACTGCATCCAAGCGGGTTTTGAAGATCTCCAGAGAAGGAGACTCCACAACCTCTCTGGGCAGCCTGTTCCAGTGCTCTGTCGGGTGACTGTTAGGAAATTTTTCCTTAAGTTCTTGTGGAACTTTTGATGCTTCAGTTTCTGGCCGTTTCCTCCAGTTCTGTCGGTGACCACCAGTGAAAAGAGGGCAGCACCATCCTCCTCACTTCCTCCCTTTAGGTACTTAGAGATGCTGATCAGATCCCCTCTCAGCCTTCTCTTCTCCAGGCTGAACAGGCCCAGCTCTCCTCATAGGGTTGATGTTCCAGGCCCCTGATCATCCTTGTGGCCCTGCGCTGGACTCTCTCCAGCAGCTCCACATCCCTCTTGTACTGTGGAGCCCAGAACTGGACACAATACTCCAGATGTGGCCTCACCAGGGCTGAGTAGAGGGGCAGGGTCACCTCCCTCGACCTGCTGGAGATGTTTTTCTCAATGCACCCCAGGATCCCATTGGCCTTCTTGGTGACAAGGGCTCACTGCTGCCTCATGGTCAACTTGTCGTATCAGGTTAGTCATGCATGATTTCCCCTTGGTGAATCCATGCTGACTACTCTTGAGCACCTTCTTGCCCTCCACGTGTCTGGAGACAACGGCCAGTATGAGCCGTTCCATCACTTTTGCGGGGAAGGAAGTGAGGCTCACTGGCCTGCAGTTGCCTGGGTCCTCCTTCTTGCCTTTTTTGAAGACTGGCGTGACATTGGCCTTCTTCCAGTCCTCCAGCATCTCCCTCGTTCTCCAGGATCTTTCAAAGATGATGGAAAGCGGCTTAGCTATGACATCTGCCAGCTCCCGCAGCACTCTGGGGTGCATCCCATCAGGGCCCATGGATTTGTGGGTATCAAGGTTCCTTAGGTGCTCTCTGACTCAATCTTCCTCTACCCAGGGCAAGTCTTCCTCTCTCCAGGCTTCTTCTCTTGTCCCTGGGGCCTGGGACTCTAAAGGGCTGTCCTTGCAAAGAGGGCATTCAGCCAAAAGGTTGGCCAACCTGGTTAGGAGGACTTTAAACTAGGCGAGATGGGGGAAGGGGAGGCAGGGCAATCAGTACCACACAGACAAAGCTAGACGACATCCAGTGAGAGTATGGTAGTGGGGAAGTGAGGATAGGATATGATTATAGAGGGTCCTCTTTCACCCTTCCTGGGAAACCTGCAGGCTCGATTACTTCCCTCAAATGCCTGATCTTCAAGCTGCTTTTGTATATCAGACCACAAACAGTGCATGAGTGGACAACATGTTTGGACACAGCCGGCTTGACATTATAGTTCATATAACATGGTGTTAAGAGGAAGCTGAGTGTGTGCAATTTGAGCTAGAGACAAACCATGCAGGCAATTGCACCTCTATCCAGCAATCTGTATATGTTTATACACACACACACCCCAGTGGCAGAAAAAGGTGTAAACAGAGACCGTATTTTAAATAGAGAAACTTAGGATGCTGGAGCTATGCCTGAACCTTTTCGTGTTTGCTTTCTGAATCATCTTAGAATGAGCTTTTCACAAAGCTTTTTCTGTATTGTTCATGTTGCAGTTCCCATTTTTAACAAGCTGAGCATATTGCTTCTCCCTGCGTGGCAAGATGAACATCAAATTTTCAAGCTAGTAAGCAAGCTGTCTGCATTCTGCAACACCTTGTCTAATGTCATGCTAAGCCGGCTCCACATCTGGCAGACCTCCTGTGCATGGAAAATGCCTTGTGGGCCTAATAGGTTGCCCGCAGCAGAGTCTGGGAATTCCAGCTTCAAATACCACATTAGTTCCTGGGAGAGCTGCGAAAGTTTAAAATGTCAGTGAGCTGTTTTTGAGAAATAAGTGTCCTAGTTAAAAGTTAGGACATGCATATGGGAATTATTGGAGAAAGTTCTTTGGCCTGTATTATAGTAAATTGTTGGACTCAGACTAAATAATCACAGTGGTTCTTTGCAGCCATACAAGCCATAAATGGCATGAAATTAGCAGCATACACCTCTGTTACACCCAAAAAAGCCGTGTGTTCTTTAGGATTACAGAGTCAGGCATGCAAAAACTAGGGAACGCCACAATTAAGTGGAGACTGGTAATTTGACTCATTTACACAGCTGTCATGTTTGTCTTCTGATTTCATAATTAATTATGCATGTTGCTCTGTGATGTGAGGATGTAGGCTAGAAAAGATAGATCCCTTTCTGTCCAGTTGGGGAAGAGTCATAGTGAGCAGACATGTTATGTGGGCACAGCAGTCTCAATCCAGGGCACCTGTCATTGGGTTTTGGAGCCCTGGGAGAAGGGATAAGAGTGCAAGGCTCTTTGCTCTCCAGAGCTCAATGCTTAAGGTTTTCTCTTCAATGAATGCGCCAGTTGGCAAGACTCCAGAAGACAGCGAGGCGCAGGCACCGTCACCACGATGGTGCGTCATGATGCAGGTGTGGTACAAGCAGACACTGAGGAGCTGTTCTCCACCTGGGCACAGTGAGTGAGTGGTGGGACCCCAACTTTCCTTGCTCTAAATGTCACCTGGAGGTGTGGGCCCTGCAGGAAGGGTTACAGTGACATTCAGCCCTGCAATGCCCTGCTCTGTCAGTGGGCTGGATCCCAATGATTCTCTGCTGCGGAGGACAGCTGTGTGGGCAAAAAGTCCATTACAGACAGATTGCAATGTGCCCAGATAGGTTGGCTAAATAAATGGAAAATATATCACACAATCCTGTCAGCTCCTCCACTGAGTTTCTCCAGAGCAGCGGTTGGTAATTACAATCCTGAACATTAAATTAAATGGTGAGCTTGTCCAACAAAGACTAAGTTAATTAATTTTCACTTGTTTGCTACAAGATTTGAACTGAGCTCATTTGTGTTAAAAGGACAATGTCTTAACCCATTGCCTGAAGTGATTTCTAGGCTCACTTTCTTGTCCTAGCTACAACACGAATCACATCACTATAAAGCTTGCAGTGTTTGCAGGCCAAACATGTGAAAACTGCTTTGTTTTTGTATAAGTTGCCCAGTGGTAAGTGACCGTCTATCTGAAATTAGAATCAAAGCCTTTGTTTAGTATTCTGGGTTTAAATTTTTCCTGCTTGAATTTCCGTTTTATTCTCTGTATGATTTCAGGCTCTTTAATTACTTGACACAATGCATATTTTCTTCCTCACTTCACAACTCTCTGTATTTTATTTTCTTCTGAAAAACAAAATAAAACAAACCAAAATCCTGCATTGTTTTGCCATTCAGAATAAGCAATCTTAATAAAAAAGAGCCCACCTTTCATCTACAGGAAAAATAAGCAGCTGTCATGAGAGTAAATTAGTATCATACACTAATGTCAGGAATGTTCACAGTCGCATAGTTTTCCACCATTTAGCTCTGGATCCTCCTTACTTCTGGCACTGCCACCATGTTGGTTTGACGAGCTAAAGGCACTTTCCTCAGCTAATACATGCATTAGCTCTGGAGACATCTTCAGATGTTCTTGACCAGGGCAAAGCCTCCTGTGGTGTAGCATTGGGGCAGGAGAACGGCCATAATCTTCCCATGTACTTCTACGTACCAGCCCCTAGATGGCTTCTGAATAAGCGGTGGGATTGTGCAGGGCAGCAGCTGTCATTGCTGAGGAAAAGAGGGCTGTCCTCATACCACCCTAAAAGCCACGAGGAGCCCTGCGCTGGGGCCTCCTGGAGCTCTCCTCCTCGTTGCAGCTTTGACCTTTCTCTGTCCCTTTCCCCCTCCCATAGCAGCAGCAGCCTGGCCCAAGTCTCGCACCAACTCTGTGTCAGTGGGACAGTAAAATCCATCCCTGGGAAAGCCAAGAGTCCTTGTTGCCCGCCGCTTGCTCAATCCTAGTAACTTTTCTGTAAAGCCCAGTCTGAAGATGGTGGTGATCTTACTTATGTATCTATGTTTTCCAACATCCATCCCTACAAGGTGGCTCCAAGGGAAGATTTTTGGGACAGCTTATTGTTGGCCTAAAAATATCAGTTTCTATTGGATGCTACCTCTCTGCTGAATGTTTCCTTATGATTTCACACTTTCAAATGCTGGATACATTGAATATTTTTTTCTGGTGCTCCACATGCTGTCATGCCTGGGCTAGTGGGATTAGCACGAGTCCTTTGAAGTACTTTGTATTTTATCAGACTCATAATTTGGTTGTAGAATCCATACTCAGCAACAAAACTAGAGATTCCTCAAAACTGGTATGCTTATTACTCAAATATACATTTAGAAGTCTGGCTTTAGGATATATAGGTCCTTGTTAAAAATAATTTCCTTTGAGAAAGACTTACCTTTCCTCATTTTGGGTATATTGATCTTTCTAAAGAGCAACCTGGCCTATAGAAAATGAATATATACAGCATTGAGTGAATGTCTAATCCAAAACATTCAAGAGCAAACCTCAATAACAGGGAATCAATCCCTGAGCCAAATTTTAAGTAACTACTCAAAGAAATATACAGAGCTATTGTTGTCCACGGAGGGCCAATGTATTTATGTCTTAATTTGTACTGTCAAAAACTGTATTGCAAATATTTTATCCACATCAGAGAAATGACTTTTTATTTCAGGAGAGAGGAATGGTTAATATGTAGCTTTTTATGGCTTTCTGGAAATAAAACTAAGGAGAATGCTCCAAATCTGCTAGTGAAAGATGAACCAATGACAAAGATGTAAGGGATACCCACAACCCACTAATGCCTTTCATCAAAAACTGCCCAATCAATATAATGCTAAAGAAAATCTAGGCTACTGGGGTAAAAATAACACATTCAGGATCACTTTGGAAACTGATCTAAAAATAAAGATTAGGCTCTGTCCTGTGATTAGATGATTTAATGTTATTCTATTTGTATTTTTTTTAATGTAGGATGGTTTTTTTGGTGGTTAGTTAGGGTCCTCTGTGGAAGGTGCATTTTCAATTAAAAAATAAAAAGAGTTTTAGAGTTTTATTAGCAGGGAATTGAAGAGGAAAGAAGGATCTGTAGGCAGGACAGCCTTGCTGAAGGCAATAGAATCACACTTTGGAGGGGAGCTTCAGGCTCTCTGAATGAGAAACCTGTTTGGTGTCATTGAAGTTGCAACCTTTTGGTAGTATCTAAAGCCATGTATCTGACATTTCATTGCCAGAAAAAACAGTGCAGAAAGCCTGATCTGCAGTCGCTGGGAAAGGTTGGTAGGAGTGGGGAGACATAGAAAGGTGACTCAGGGCTCTCTGCTGTGGGTGGGTGGATTATTCTGTGCTGAATTGGCTCATCTGAAGAAATTAGAGCAAAAGTGCATTGACTGCTGCACCCCAGTTTCTTTCCAGTCCCTCCTTTTCTGGTGGTGCCCCAAGGCTGCCTTGGGATGCAGACGGCTTGACAGTTTACCATTGATTTTTACAATATGTCTCTCTGAAAAGAGTAACAGAGATTTGTCTGAAGGTCTGCTTTGTAGATAGGATGCCAACCACATACTTTTAAACAAGTTTAAAAGAAGGTGCCCCAGATGATATATGCAGCAACTGTTATATCTATAATTTTATATATATATATATATATGTATGTATATATACAATAATAACAAAAAGTCGACAGATTATAGGGAAAGTAGGAGTGGAATGTAATATAGCATGCTGTGAACAAGCACATGAAATGAATGCTCTATTGCTACTTCCTCACTGAGGGAATTCAGGGAAAAATAAATGGAATTTCTGCCTATGACATTACCAGCAGATGTAGATTTCAACCATGAGATAGAATCAACTAATTAAAGAGTGACATATCTCAGGATGAACCAGGAGAGGAGCAAAATGCTTGATTTGCCTTTGAGTACTGAAGGTGACGCTTTGCTCTGAATTTGTAATATGAGCTCCTCCATTAGAAGAATTATTTCATAACCAGAAAAGTAGTGACTTTAATATGATAACTTACAACTTTTAAAGCCAAGATTTTACAGATACATGAATTTCAGTCTTCTACTGTTACAGTAATCTGTACCATGCAACTGTACTTGCATTGTAATAACAAACATTCTATACATTTTTATAATTACACTACTTATTACTGTCAACTATCCTCAAGACACTTTTAACTAGTTTTTGATTAATCTGAAATTTGGAAAGTTTTAAGTTTTTATGCTTCATAGATTTGTGCTTGTTACACATTCATTGGAAACAGGAGCTGCAAGTAAGAAGGAATGATAAAAATCACCAAAGGAACATATTCAGCCCTACTGTAACTGCACAGCATTTAAGGGACTTTATTATAGTTGTGGCAAGGTTGAATTTGGTTAAATCTGAAATCTAAATATCTTGGCATATGCAAATGAATTAAATAGTTTTCGACGTAGTCCATCACATAGGACACACACTATTCCAACATTTCAGGTACTATACTATAGCCTACCTAGTACAATCTGCTTTTTCTGTTTGCCCAGTTTACTGATATAAAATTCTGATATTTTAAACCAAGTCTTCACTCTTCTTTTAAACATGTTCTTTTGTACTTCCTATTTCTGTCCCTTGTTTTTCAGTGAGTGTTCTATTACACTACAACTCACATACACTTGTATGCAGTAGGAAATGTGATTCTTTTTTACTCTGTAAATATAGAAATCCTGTTAGTTGCAATATTGACGTGTTTTAAGGATAGCAGAATTTGATCCTCTATATATGCCTCAGTAGCTTTCTGTGGGTAAATAAAGTTACCTTCTCTCCAAAGATTCATCTCCTTCCATCCCACATCCACTAATTGATTTTTCTGTGTAAATTGTTGTAATGTTTGAGATAGTTTCACTGTCTACTGAGGTTTCTGATTCACTGCTGTATTTGAAGTGGTGCTTTCTATTAGATGGTACTCTCTGATTCAAGCGCTTCTGTGCCTGTCGTGTGAAATGCATCGTTGTTTGCATGGAAATCACAACACAGGAAGATACTGCACAAGTTCTACTCTTGTCACCTTGACCATGCTCAGACACTCAACATTTGCAAATGGTTCAGAATATGCAAATGGCCTCATGTTCCCTGCAGTTCCTGGAAGAAGAGTCATCTCTGTGTTCATATAGAAATGCGGAAGAAACCTCACTGGCTTCTGCCATGAGATGTGAAGGTATTTGTTGGGAAATAAAAGACATCAGCAATAAAAAGTAGTGGGCCAGTGGGGAGGGAGAAATGACATATTTCAGGTGAAGAGCAGATGATGGCTAAATTTAAGGTAGTCACTGAGGAATCTGGAAAAAGAAGCAAAAAGGTTTATATTTGATAGGACACAGAAGAGCAAGTGACTGAAAAATGCGAAGACAGAAGTGAGAGAGAAAAAGTTGTAGGAAAACCTTCTTGTCAAGAACATGTGTGAACTAATACTGGGCTGGACTACATTTGCCAAGGCCAGAACAAAGTGTGTTAGAAGGATCAAGTAAGAAAATTATAAGAAGAGTTGGAGGTGGAAGTCTGTGTCTCCCCTCTAATCATCTTCTCAGTTCTATTCGATTATTTCCTTGGTGATGTCACCACTAAATGCTTCTCGCAGCAAAACTGTTCCTTCCCTACTGATAAATTAGGGTAAAACTGTTGTGACTTGGTTATGAAATGCGACATTAGTGAAGTGAACAAAGAGGAAGTGAAATGTTATTAGGAATGGCATTAGGCTGCTGAATAAGGTTTCTCAGCAGTAGTGATGTGTAAAGGATTGTGTACGTTGTTTGTAGCAGTTTTAGCATAGCTGCAGAATGAAAGGAAGATATATGACTTACAATTTACTGCAAGGAAATTGAGTGGTGAGGTCTGTCCTAAGCTCCTGGGAGGAATCACTGAGAGAAGTCATTTGATTTTCCAAAGTCATAGCATCATAGTGTTGGAAGGGCCCTCAAAAGGTCAAACCGTACATCCACTGCCCAAGGCAGGACCAGCTTTATCTCTGTTATTTCTGTCAAACTTGCTCTTGAAGATATCCAGTGCTAAGGATTCATACACTCCCCAGACAATCCATTTCCATGCACCCCGATCTGATTGTAAAATGTCTAGAAAACTTTTTTTCCTAGTTTACGGTCTGGTAGTTAGTAGTAAAATATGTTGAGGTCCTGTTTTGAAAGTCACTTTGTAGACTCCCAGATTGCAGCTTGTCAAGACCACGAGGCAGAGCCCCAGTTCCTACCATAGTTCGTTGTTATAGAACACCTACTGGTTTAGTAGATGGAAATACATAGGGTCTTTGCATCCCTCTGTCATGATGTAGCCAAACCAAAACATAAATCCTAGGACTATAAATGCTTAAAAGACAGTTACAGTTTCTAGCCATTAAGATATCCTTTCTAACCATACAGAATTTAGCACAAATTTCAAGCCCAACTTATTTTCCTTCATTATGATGAAAACGGTTGGATTCACATCCAGAACTGTTAACCATACTTAGCCTGGCCCCATGCACTTACAGAGCCCTTTGGTCTTTAAAAAAAAAAAAAAAAGAGAGATCAATGGAAATACTGAAAGAACGGAGACTGTGTTGAAACTCCAGAATTGATCCTTGAGTTAATTTTGTGTCAAGAAATGACACAGGAACCAACACTGCCTACCTAACACATGTATGTGAGGGCTGGCACAATTAGGGCTCTCTTCCCTGCCTTCCACCCCTAAACTCCCCCTTCGATTGTTTGTGTCCACTTCTGCTCTTCCACTCTCTTTTCATCATTATTGGTATTGACTACAGTATTTTATATGATAATAAAGATATGATATGTCCTCTGATGACCGTCTTTTCAGTGGACAAAGATCCTTCATGAAGATTGTAGGAGGATGAAAGAAGAGTATCTGAGTAGAGGAAGCATTTGGAGTGGAGATCCAGTTTCTGTTCTTGACACTGGTCTGTTTGGCACCCATGGAGATGTCTCATAATTTCCCCATGCCTTAGTCTCCTCAGGTGTAAACAGAAACATCAATGATTACCTTTTTTTGAAAAAACATTTTGTGGTCTACTGAGAAAAAAGATGTACAGAAGATCTAGACACTGTTATTAGCAATAAAGATTGCATATTGTATATATATTTTACAGAACATGGAAATAACAGTGTGCTAGAAAAATAGAATGTCCCTCCCCAAAAACTGGAGGATATGCAACTGTTTGACTCCAGTCTCTCTGTACTGTTGAGCAGAGCCACATGTCTTGCTCTGTGCTCCAGACAGTGACTTCTGTCTGTTGTCTACAACTGTGACTGAGTTCCTCTTTCAAGTGTCCACTGAGCACTAACATGATATTTCAGAAGTGTATTGAGACAGCTCATCCTGGAAAATGTGATTTCACAGTTAGTAAAACATTAGACATGATGATAAAAGGCTTAATATGTGTTGTTTGTTTTTCTGGAAACAGTGATTTTTTTTATTGCACCGCTGAAACTGAGCAAAATGAAGTCTCTACAGAATTTTCTGAGTGATTTGATTTTGATGTTCATCTGGAAGATTATTTGTTTTCTCACAGAAATTAAAAAAAAAAACACAAAATAAATGTCTCTCTGGATTTTTGACAATAACATGCTTGTCAGAAATTTATATTCCAGTAAAACAGCCTATACATGAAAAAAAAGAGTTCAGTGGTCTCTCTATTTGATTGGCCTATAAACTATGAAACAAAGGGTGCAGTTTAATAATTGATTTAAGACAGCCCACTGCTGCTCAGGTTCTGCCCTGCTTTCCACTCCAGCTGTCTGGCACTCTCCCAGACATGCCCTCCTGGTGCAGAAGAGAGAGCCACAGATCTCAACACCATGAGATGCCTATGGAGCCAAATAAATGGTGATGATCCAGCTGGAACAGTCCCATGGGAACAAGCAGCCAGTGTCCAGGGCTGGAACAGGAGAAGCACTTTTGACAGCAATATCAAATTATGGAACCGTGTTTTCAGGTTTGCAGGCAATTAAGGTAGGAGTGCTGAAGCCCAGGTCATTAATATATACTGTATCTGGCAGCAATAGAGATAAATGCACGGGCTGTGAAATTCAGCAGTTTGGGGGCAGTTTGAATACCTCTGTGAGGAGGGAGGCAGAAACCTAAATTTCAGAGATCCCTACATTGACTGTGAAATGTGACTCAAAGCCTTGATTTAATTCTTGATTATGGTGGGGATGATCAAAAAGATGTATTAAATTTTATCTCCTAGCTCCCTCCAGTAAGGGCACAGGTTGGCACGCAGTGACACTTGGAGAGTGCCAACTATCTTCTAAAATGTTTCCTCAGTTTTCCAGTGTACGAGGGTTCAAAACTAAGAAGATGTTTTTGCACTGAATCCAGCACTACCACCACTGTAAGGCAACAGGACCGGGGCAGCTGAGGTGACTGCAAGCAAAACGGGTGTCAGGAGCTTTTTGAATGTATTGCATTGGGAATCGGCTCATGTTCGCTGAAAGGGGTATGACTGAAAATAAAAACAGCAAGTGAGGAATGAGCAGGGCAGAGAAGCAGAATGGGGACTCACAACCTGTTTTCTTAAAAAATGTTTCTTCCTCCCTTCACACCCTGAACAGGCAGACACTCTTCATGCAATCCTGAGAGCTTTCCAAAAGTGAGGAGGGAGCAAATCTCTTCAGACTCACAGGAAACCAAAAATGTCATTAAAAAAACCCCCTCATGATCAGTAGTGTCAAAGCAGGAGGAACATCTGAGGGAATGGGACACATGTGTGACCACAATCCATCATTGGGAAGATTTTACTGATGGAGGTAGCGCTTCTCATTTCTTTAAAATGTCCATGTCTGTATGCACACTGAAGTCCCACCTGTCCAGCAAACTTCAGGAAATAACAAGAGGTTCCTCAAGAGATGAAGGATTTCTGATAATGGCCTTCACATGTGACAGGCCCCAGACAGGGAATCTAACCTCTGCATCCACGTAGGATCCCGACTTCTCACTCCCATCCAGCTCCAGCGAGCAGGCACCATCAGAACTGGCATTTCCTAATGAGTCACTGAGTGTGAGCAGGAGGCTGTAGAAAGTGAAGATGCTGGACAGGTACAAACGTGCCCTTGGCTTTTTGAAGGGCAGCTCAGGGAGCTTGCTAAAGGACCATGAATAAGATATTGGAGTTGTCCTTGTGCAGTTAGTCATGGGCAGCCAAGAAAAGGAAGTTTGCTTTAACCCGGATGAGTTGGTGCAACGGTTTATTGCTGTTGTTTCAACATCTCCTGCCCAGGTGGCAATCACAAAGAACCTGGAGAAGTGTCAGAGCAAGGTCCATTAGGCACATGGAGAACAAGCCTCTTGCAGATATAATTATACTCAGTGCAATAAATAACTGTGGTTATTTTCAGCTCTGTTCCTGATCTGTGACTAAATAGAAAGGAAGATTTCATCTGCTTTGTACACCTTGAAAGAGATGCTTCTTTTTTAATTTTTCTATGCTTGTTTTAGATAGGGAGAGGTTTATAGGTTTGTAAGTGTCTCAACAGAGAAGTGCTAAAGTAATTGCTCATACACACATTATAGTTGCTTTCTAATTCCTGCAAAGATTAGTAGGAAAAAATAACCACATATTTAGTCAACAAAAATATCTATGTATTCACCATGGCTTTCTCCAGATAATTTCAACAGGAAAGCTGGGTTATGTTTTCACAAACAAAAGTGGCTCACCTGAGTCTACTTTTCTATTTAGATCTGCTGTGTGACTCCAAATGCATTTCTTTACCCTCCTGTGATTCTTTCTCACTTTTACTTTCTGAACGTGGCTAGGCTGTAAGATGGAAGGAAGGACTGGCAAACTTTTATTCTGCCAAGCATGACAGGGCTCCCACTCTGGTTTAAGAGGCTTTGGACCACCACATTGCTTTGCTACCTTTCACCATGCCCAGCTTGATAAGAGTTTGATTTACCTACTGTCATAATATAAACATTGAATGTAAAATGTTTTAAGTGCTCAGAAGTCATAAGCCAGATGTCAGATCTAGCTGTTATGCCTCTGCTTTTGTGTGATGCCTTTTTTCAGCATCTCTAGATTGAAGTGTGTTCTTTAAGGGCACAAATCACAGAATCACAGAACATCTGGCCTGCTCCTATGTAGGCATCAAATTAATTAGCAAAGTCTTCAAAAGAGGTTAGGACTTAGATCATGAATTGTTGATCCAAGGATCACAGGGATAATCCCCAGATTCTCTCTTTCTTTCCATCTTTATAGCAAGGGGAATATGTAAAACTCAAAGTAGATATGATGAAGGGTGATAAAACAGAATAGGTCCTGAAGATTTTTCTTTTGGAGATATGTATTCAAAATGTGGAGGGGGTGTTGTCCCTCTGACCTACAAAAGGCCTCATTCAAAACATTCAAGACATTCAAAAGCATTTCATTGGCAGCTTCCCATTAGTGTCTTCTGAAAATATGGCCCTATTTTAGCTGCTGAGCACCAAGAGCTTCTGAACACTGAGCTCAGTGCAAATGGAGACAAAATTTCCCACACTTCAGTTCTAACTAGAAGAAAGGCTGCTAAGCTGATCCTGCTGCCAGCTGCTGACTACTTTCCTTCTTTTATGAGCTATAACCTGCTTTTATACACTCAGAGATTAATGTAGGCCATCCCCCATCCTCAGGCAAAAATTGTTGAGACTCCATTAATATTAAATACTTTGGGCTTATTAATGTAATCATTTTGTTTTTGTCTAATTACAATCTTTAAGGAATTATATATAATTATTTTTTCCTCTCTGTGTTTGGCAGCCCTCAGAGCTCAGTAGTTATTGATCAACACTTCACCAAGAACCGTAATGGAACCACAGGAGCATTGCAATACAGCTCTGATCAGCCGCTGCATCACTAATGAATGTGCTTCAAGCAAATGAGATTAGCCTCAGCTTTATGTAACTCGTACAGACCCTTTGAAAATATATGAAATAAGAGTCCTGCTGATAATTTTGACACTATCAGAGATAAGAGTCTTACCATCATGATCTGGGCTATTAGCCTAATTTTTTTTGAAAGCTGCCAGTGGAAACCCAAGGCTCGCTTCAGAATCAGTTCACCAGATTTGTCGTGTTCTACAGGATAAGGATGTCTGCAAGAGGTAACAGATCATGGCACCACCCCAGCACATGGTGAAAGGGTAATGGAAACAGCAGCAAATGAATATCAAAATGCTTGGGTTAAAGCTCAGCCTTGGAACAATTTGGGTACATCATGAGTTCAATTTCTCTTCAAATAAATCACTGTCTTTTTCAGTGATTTTCAGTGAACAGTCAATGGAAGGGGCAAAGCTGGAAATAGTGACCTGATATTTATTAGTGGGAAGGAAAAGAAGGGAAGGTCTGCAACTAGTCTTTCCAAGTCCCTTCAGGAGGGCTGCTAGAGTGTTAGCTACTCAAATGTAGCCTTTAATTACCTCTTTGCAATTTGTCAGTGGTGAGACAAAGCTCAACTGCTCCACAAAGTCTAGGGGCAGCATAAGAAGCACAGCTTGTCTCTTGATGGTTGGTAGGAATCTGACAGGAGTCAACTTTGGCAACTAAACTGGGCCCCTTCTGCTCCAGTCTGGATGATGAAGTCTGGTAATCTGTGCCTCTACTGTGCCAGCAACTCATAGTCCCTTTGAGACGCTTCGTGATTTCATCTTGGGTACTAAGATCCTGCATTCTTCGTGTATATTCTCTTCAACTATTAATGACTGAAGTCTTTATATTTTATACTAATACATTCCTAGGGTGCTACAAGGCCTCAGATCCTTAACGGTTAGCAGATCTTTGGATATTGCAGTGATTAAACCATATTTGTACCCGGAAAATGTCAGTAACTGATTGTTGTGATGCAGCATGAATTGGAACATTGTCTATTTTTAGGAAGACATTTTCAACCTTTTTAGCAGTGTTTTACACTTGTTCTCAGAACCCTGACATTCTAACAAGGACCATTTTAGAAATTAAAAATGCATGTCAGAAGACTATTTGATGCTACCATTAAGGCACTTCACTGCTGTATTCCTGGGTTGTCAAGGGAGGAGGAGGAGAGATACGTGGCAAATTAGCAGCAAACTACACGTTGCATGGCTGCACAAAGGGAGCCTGAGTACGTTTTACTCAGAGAAGAAAAAAGAAAAAAAAGGAAGGATGGCCATCAAGAGCTGCCTTATATAACAGAAATGGTAAACAGCTGTTGGGTGTACAGTCCAAGGGGAGAGAAGCTTCTGGACATGACATGTCAAAACACTTAAGCTGTTTTATCCTGGGATCTTGTGCAGGGAACCCAGTGGCAGTGAATACACCCACCACATGCACATTATTTACTTTCTGTGTTTATCCATCCTTTTAGGACCTCAGCAAATCATTCTTTGTCTTTCAGGTCCAACACATGGTGGCTGTGCCTAGACATTACATAATCCCTAACTGCCTGTGGAGATCCCTTTTCTTTGATTGCTGCGCAGTACGTCAGGAATAGAGTTGTAAACACCAGGTGTTGGGTTAGTAATACTGTTGCTGTTGTGCACATGTGCTCTACGCTTCCTTAAAATTCATGTTGGCTAAAAGCGTTCAGAGGCAGGTGGTTGAAACTGAGTTGTTAACTGTATGTTTACACACCTATATATAAAGTGGAGAAACCTGTAAGAAGTGATGGAAACCCATAACCCCCGCGCCCTGCCATTATCACCTGAATGATGGAGCATTATCCTGTAAAGACTGTAACATTAACCTCACATCTCCCAACTTGTTAGCCCTGAGGGCTGTACTAATGGTAAACATCTGAGCTTGTGGCTTCTCTGTTAGGTACATATGTCTATTGTAGGCTACCTAGACCATGGGGCAAGAGAATATCAGGAGCAAATTTAAGGCCTGAATTGCTAATGTAACGGGAAAGAAAATACAGCTGCAATCATTCCCAGTTTTTTGCTCTAACTTTCCTTTTGGCAAAGTTCATTTGCTCATGTGCTTCTTAGTGTTCCTTATTGCACAGTTATTTTGCTCTCCTTACTTCTCTGAAAATGACCACAGTCCTTATTCAGCTGTTTTTCTAAGGAATAGGGTACTTCCCTCATCACTAGGAGCTGGCAGCCATCCATCCTCATGGAACTCTGAACACGAGATTCATATCGAATTGAAGCGGGCAGAAGAAAGTCTGTCTCCAGGCTCAGCTTCCCTAAACTTTATTAAATAAGGAGGTCTGAAAATCCTGTTTTAGGATACATCCACATATCTGAGTCTGTGGGTGCTGGAGCTACTTCTGGAAGAACAGGTATCTCTGAATGCATGATCCAGCTTCGAAGTGCAGCTGCTTCTCTTAGACATTTGTACATGTTTCTCAGTTTGCACCCAAGGAAATAAAGCTGTGGCAAGTACTTATTATTACACTGTATTGTAGTATCAGGGACATCTACAGATTAGTATCTTAGCATTTGACTGAAATATTCCAAATGTTTTGTTTTTCTGAAAGCAACTGAGAGAAGTGTGTAAATTTTATCCTCTTAAAAAGAAATTCTTATATCCAGGAAATATATCCCATCTGTAGAATTCAGTATGAAGATACTGATAACTAAGGACTGGGAAGTCTCAGATTTTAAGAACTGACTTAAAACCTTGTTCAGGTAAGGGGTGTCTCACCATAATACGGCACAAAGACGTTCTACCACCTTAGTGTAGTCCTGCAAAGTTTCACCCACAGCTCCTTAAAGCCTCACGGTTCTACCATTATCTGCTTAGGCTGGTTTGACTCCACCATAATCTCTTCTTGTCCTTGAATTTGATCCTAAATTTTGAAACCGAAAAGGCTTCAGTGCATTCCCTCTGCAGCAGC
Organism: Tinamus guttatus; assembly: GCF_059628265.1. Taxonomy (NCBI): domain Eukaryota; kingdom Metazoa; phylum Chordata; class Aves; order Tinamiformes; family Tinamidae; genus Tinamus; species Tinamus guttatus. The sequence goes on from NW_028289133.1 coordinate 4,422,344, forward strand.
AGGTCATGGAAGCTATATTTGCTGTTAAACATGTGAGATGCTACTTCTTATTCCAGACATGAAACACTACATCACGGGAAAGCAACAGGAAGGGTAGCACTGACTGAGAAGTTGTTAGTGCTGCTGTGTGGAGCGGGTCACATCTGGTTAAGCAACTCATTCATTTCCACTCTTCCAGGAGCAAGGTCAAAAGAAGTTCAGTGTAATTAACAGCTAAGAGATACATGGCATGGAAAAGTATAAAGTAAGGTTTATTTAAAGAACTATAAAACAGGTAAAAAATAATTTTCCTACCAGAGAAGGAGCTATTAGAATCAGCTTTCGTTAGGAATGTTTCTGTAATAAAGTGTTGTGACTCCATAAAAGTGTGTAAAACTGCCTGAATAAAACCCAGGGAGCAGATTTCAGCAGTCCAGGAGCCCCAAGGGACAGGAGAATCAAGTAAAGCACATAGCTCTTTCACCTCGGAATTGTGTGCCTGTGAGAAGCTGCATTCCCTTAAATGTCAAGTTCATTATGATCTACTATTACCCAGTGGCTGAAACAGGAATTTTGGAATCCCAGTAGGGAGCCACCCCTCCTGCCACGGTCCCTGCAGGAGATGCTGGAGAATGTTTAGAGTGCATGGCTTGTTGCACTGCTGTACACCAATCCATCCTGGCTGCAGTTATTACCCACACTAATATCCTTGACTGATAAATGTCCTCTGCAATGGTTTCCCAAGAAGCAAAATTTCTTCATGCCACAGGACATGTTTATATCTGAATTCAGAGCCAAAATAAATGTTTGAAAAAAAAATCTGGAAGGATTCTCTTCAATACCTCCCATCTCCTTGAAAAATGCATTTCCAAAAGGCTGACACTTATTGGTGAGCATTGTTCTATTATGCTTTGGGAGCTGGTTTGATATTTAATTCCTGAGAGGCCCCATTTTAAAATTGTTTCTCTTCTGTTCACTCTCTGTTCTGTTTCTCTTCACTATCATTTCCTAAGATAGCTTTGCTACTCTAAAGCATCATAAATAAAAGAATAAATAATGTTCTATTGAATTTGAGGTTGGAGAAGTTTTATCACAAAAATAAGAAAGGCTGAAAAATGGCCTGACATCATTTAATGTAAACATTAACTTCTGTCTACAGGTCAAATGGCCCTTTTAGTTAAATATATCACTTCGCTGAATTCATCCAGTCCTCAGTCCTTTGAAAGTACTCTCCACACCTTTGGGTGCTGTAAAAACAATAAATAATATCTGTCATCATGACAAAATCCTGCCAAATGTAGTAAATAGAACTTTCAGTTGAGAAAGGACTTTAAAAACTGTTGGTTTTGGCTCACTATCAACCAATATTTTCTATATTCCACCCCATGGCATGAGCTTTTGCATCTGCAAGGAAAGTACAGACATCTTTCTTGGCCTGGAATCAAGGTGAATTTCAAGTTTCTTTTCAGGTGCCGATATTCCCTGACCTCTATGATTTGCCTTTCTCTCCTAAGATTGGGGGAATCCGAGATATAGAAAATATCTTACTAGGTTTCTTCTGTTTGGTCCTTCTGTTGTTCTTCTGGTGGGTCTCAATGGCAAGAACAAAACTTTACTTGACGGAGCCCATGTTTTATTTTATATATGAAATAGTAGAGGGAGAAAAAGACCAAAGAATTAAACCAGAACTGTGTAGAGAAATGAATTTGCATCCTAAGGGAAATGTCTGTGCCTCAACATTTATTTGCTTCTAAAAATGGAATCAACATGTGTTTTAAAGAACAAAAAGTGGTGCAAAAATTGATTCAGAAATAGGAAAAGAACTTTTTTACAGTTATATGAAAATAAATTCACTGTTTGGAATTGCTAGTATTGAAAAATATTGATTCAATGGAGAAGATGTAAATTATGCTTGTATTCCCTAGGAGAAAGAACACTTTTGTTTCAGTTAATAACTCTGCCAGCCTCTTCCTTCCTGCTTTTCTTCACTGTGTCATTGAGGAAACAAAGTTAATTGAAAATTGCTGGCCAGCTCCACTTACAATAGATCACGTGCAAGAAACCACTGCAATAAAACCAATGGACAGAAGTATCAGGTGACACAGCCCTCACTTAGGGCTCTGGGCTCTCTCCAGTGACTGTCTCTTCATGTACAGACAACTTCCAGGCCCAAAAGGACAATAATAGCATCATGAGTGATGCGCATTTTAAGTTCAAGCTCTAATTTGCTCTTTATTTTGACAGTGAGTCAGTGGGATTCTTGCAGTGGATGTTAGTAGGAGTGGCTCCAGGTCCTGGAAGCAAAATTGTCTATGAATTCTTCATTTTGCAAATGTGTTGAGTTTTCATGGAAGACTGTTTGTTAGTCTTCACTTTCGTTAGTGGCCAGCAGTATGCTCGGATTGGTAAAGAGGGCAGCTGGCCAGGATGAACTGCAAGCGGGTAAAGGGTAAGATGTGGCCATCCGTTAACCTGATTTTAGCTCCAGCTCTCGGTTTGACCACTGGACTGCAACCTGACACTTTCTAGGATTAGAATTTTCTCACAGTGGCTTACAGCTCTTACAGCTCGCACGACTGGAGCGCTGCCATGGAAGGCTATGTGCTCTTTAGGAAGGACAGGCTGGGAAGGCGAGGTGGTGGAGTTGCTCTTTATGTGAGAGAGCAACTGGAATGCATGGAGCTCAACCTGGGAGTCGAGGATGAGCGAGTTGAGAGCTTGTGGGTAAGGATTAGAGGGCAGGCTAATGTGGGAGACACTGTGGTGGGTGTCTGCTACCGGCCACCTGACCAGGACGAGGAGGTTGATGAGGCCTTCTATAGGCAGCTGGATGTTGCCTCACGGTCACAGGCCCTGGTTCTCATGGGGGACTTCAACTACCCCGACATCAACTGGGAGGACAACACAGCCAGGCATAAGCAGTCCTGGAGGTTCCTGCAGAGCGTCGACGATAACTTTTTGACGCAGGTTGTGGAGGAGCCGACGAGGAGAGGTGGGCTACTGGACCTCGTGCTATCAAATAGGGAGGGCCTAGTAGGAGATGTGAAGGTGGGGGGTAGCCTCGGCTGCAGTGACCATGAGTTGGTGGAGTTCACGATTCAGCGAGGAGGAGGCAGGGCTGTAAGTAGCCTTGCGACGATGGACTTCAGGAGGGCCAACTTTAGCCTCTTCGGAGACCTCCTCGGTAGAATCCCATGGGCTAGTGCTCTAGAAGGCAGGGGGGCCCAAGAGAGCTGGTTAGTTTTCAAGCGGCACTTCCTCCACGCCCAGCAGCAGTGCATCCCTGTGTGTAGGAAGGGAGGCAGAGGGGGCAGGCGACCTGCGTGGATGAGCCGGGAGCTTGTGGCAATGCTCAAGCAGAAGGCAGCGGTATACAGAATGTGGAAAAAAGGACAGGCCCCCTGGGAGAAATACAGGAACGTAGTCAGGGAGTGCAGAGATGCGACAAGGAAAGCTAAGGCACGTCTGGAAGGCAAGCTGGCAAGGGACGTTAAAAATAACAAAAAAAAATTCTTCAAATACATTAACAGCAAAAGGAAGATCAGGGAAAACGTGGGTCCGCTGGAGGACGGGATGGGCACCTTGGTTACAAATAACACAGAAAAAGCAGAGTTGCTCAATGCCTTCTTTGCTTCGGTGTTTACCAAGGGCAGCCCTTTAGAGCCCCAGGCCCTAGAGGCAAGAGAAGAAGCTGGTGGAGAGGAAGACTTGCCCTGGGTAGAGGAAGATTGGGTCAGAGAGCACCTAAGGAACCTCGATACCCACAAATCCATGGGCCCTGATGGGATGCACCCCAGAGTGCTGCGGGAGCTGGCAGATGCCATAGCTAAGCCGCTCTCCATCATCTTTGAAAGATCCTGGAGAACGGGGGAGGTGCCGGAAGACTGGAAGAAGGCCAATGTCACGCCAGTCTTCAAAAAAGGCAAGAAGGAGGACCCAGGCAACTACAGGCCAGTCAGCCTCACCTCCGTCCCCGGAAAAGTGATGGAACGGCTCATACTGGCTGTTGTCTCCAGGCACATGGAGGACAAGAAGGTGCTCAAGAGTAGTCAGCATGGATTCACCAAGGGAAAATCTTGCCTGACTAACCTGATAGCCTTCTATGATGAAATGACCGGCTGGATAGACGAGGGGAGAGCGGTGGATGTCGTCTATCTCGACTTCACCAAGGCTTTTGACACCGTCCCTCACAACATCCTCCTGGGCAAGCTCCGGAAGTGTGGGATAGATGAGTGGACAGTGAGATGGATTAGGAACTGGCTGGATGGCAGGGCCCAGAGAGTGGTGATCAGCGGTGCAGAGTCTAGTTGGAGGCCTGTGGCTAGTGGGGTCCCCCAGGGGTCAGTCCTTGGTCCAGTCCTGTTCAATTTATTCATCAATGACCTGGATGAAGGCACAGAGTGCTCCCTCAGCAAGTTTGCTGATGATACCAAACTGGGAGGAGTAGCCGATACCCCAGAGGGCTGTGCTGCCATCCAGAGGGACCTGGACAGACTGGACAACTGGGCGGTGAAAAACCTCATGCAATTCAACAAGGCCAAGTGCAAGGTCCTGCACCTGGGTAGGAATAACCCCAGACACCAGTACAGGCTGGGGACCGAGCTTGTGGAGAGCAGCTCTGCAGAGAAAGACCTGGGTGTCATGGTGGACGACAAGTTGACCATGAGGCAGCAGTGTGCCCTCGTGGCCAAGAAGGCCAATGGGATCCTGGGCTGCATTAAGAAGAGCATCTCTAGCAGGTCGAGGGAGGTGATCCTGCCCCTCTACTCAGCCCTGGTGAGGCCGCATCTGGAGTACTGTGTCCAGTTCTGGGCTCCACAGTACAAGAGGGATGTGGAGCTGCTGGAGAGAGTCCAGCGCAGGGCTACAAGGATGATCAGGGGCCTGGAACATCTGCCCTATGAGGAGAGGCTGAGTGAGCTGGGCCTGTTCAGCCTGGAGAAGAGAAGGCTGAGAGGGGATCTAATCAGTGTATATAAATACCTCAAGGGAGGGAGTGCAGAGGACGGGGATGGTCTCTTTTCAGTGGTGGCCACTGATAGGACTAGAGGAAATGGCCGGAAACTGAAACATCAAAAATTCCATAGGAACTTAAGGAAAAATTTCTTAACAGTGAGGGTGACAGAGCACTGGAACAGGCTGCCCAGAGAGGTTGTGGAGTCTCCTTCTCTGGAGATCTTCAAAACCCGCTTGGATGCAGTCCTGTGCCACGTGCTTTAGGTGTCCCTGCGTATGCAGGGGGGTTGGACTAGATGATCTCTAGAGGTCCCTTCCAACCCTAAGCATTCTATGATTCTATGATTCTATGATTCTATGATTATTTCTTTAATTTTTAGGCATATAAAAAAGATATTTCCTCCACTTAAGATAATGCTGCATGACCCTATAGAAATAGCTCCTGTGACAGAAGATATTAGATTTATTATAGATTGTAGACAGAATACTTGGTATTTGTGTAGTTCTAATAAGAATGCAATTATTTCTCTATAGCATAAAGAGCTCATATATTACTGGTTATTAAAGCACACATTTAATTTTTTCTTCCTCTAAGAATCATTACTGTTGGGGAACAACTGAATCATTATTGCAATGGGTGTATCACTGGTGACAACTTAAATAGGAGGGAGTGATTGATCCATAGTTTATTAAAAATTAATTTGATGCCCTGCCGAACATTAGTTCCAGCTCTGCATTCTGTGAAGTCCTGCTTGCTTTGAAGTTTTGTCACTACGTTCTTCAATAGCAAGATCAGATACTTCTTCTGCATAAGTGTTGCCATTCAAGGCAGTGCTGTGTAAGATCTGTTTCCTTGATCAGGATTTTCTGTTGACCTAGGGAATCAATTTGTGTCTGTGGTGCTGCTGGGCATCTATGGCTCAATCACTAATCCTGAAATATTTTGGTGTTTTTTTTTCAACACTTTGAGAGCTTTGGGAGTCTGGGTTTTGTTTTGATTTTTTTTTTGATATCAAATGTTTAGAGATATTGGAATTGATAATCTGCATGCAGCTCAAAATAGGATTTCATGCTTCACATCTTATTCTCTCATTCTGTCCCCTCATGACTTTCTAGGAAAATCCCCAAGTACTGTGGTGAAGGTTGACAAAACAAACATCGCTTTTGCTTATCATTAGTCCTCTCCAAATGGAATAAGAATTAGGAGTCTGATTTTTTAAAGCCTTTTCTCCTAGTCACAGACAGCAAATTTTTATTTATCAGCCCCCCATAAAGTCAACATCAGCTCTCCATTGTTTTGCAGTTTTATTATTTCATCAGATTATAGCAGATCACTTATATTAGTGCAGTTGTTTCCTTCCAATTTTGGATGTCTCTGACAATGATTTTTATTTAGATTATTTTCCAAGGTCATTTATAATTGTTTGTACATGTAATACTTTTTGAAACATTGCCGAGCTTCATGCAAACTTATGAGATGTGACAAGGTATCAAGAACCATGAAATTCCAGAAGGGTTTGTGGAAATACATACCAAGTTGAAGCCTACAATTGCCATATCCGAGTTAAAGTCTGCAGTCTGATGTTCATCTACTTGAGGCATCAGAGGTCCCACGCTGGAGAGTTGTGGGAGGGGGTGGAGAGAGAAGAGAACGTCTCGGTTCTCCAGTCATAGCTAAATCTGAGTTAAGGCTTCTACTTTCTTTAGCACCAAGACAGGCACACACAAGGTAATATGGGAAATGAGACTCCAGCAATCACAGATAATAATAATTTGTGTAGATCTAAGACTTTCACTTTATTTTGTTCATCCTTGTTACTACATGTCTTCATGAGAAGGTCTCACAGAATATACGGAAATTATATGTCACGGTGATAGTATTATAGGTGACAAAAGAAGCAAAGAGACTAAATGTTATGTTTCAGCAAATTTTATACATCTTATATTCTCTAACTTCTGATGATGCATCAAAATGATGTGTAAGGAATCTTGGTGTCTTGCTCCACTGACTTCAGACTTTGAAGACCAAAGAAAATTTATGCCAAGTAACTCATCCAAGATCACGTGTGAGAGGGCGACTGAACCAACATATGCTGAGATCTGATTGGCCACAGGACTATGTGCCTTTTCATTTATTCCATCTCCTGTGATCACGGCAGCATCAAACTCCTCTCAGTTACATTCAGCAATAGAAGTGGAGAGCTTGTCATCCAATATACTGATGATATTGTTTTGCCTCTCACATCTCAAACATCCTAATCTATGAAGCCAAACAAAAACAAAACATCTTCAGTTTCTCATTTAACATTTCTGCTCTTGTAGGACCTGTCATTGCATAATTTGTTTTCAAAGTGAGTTAAAAGAGAAATCACTCTAAATTACTAGACTTTTCTGCCTCTTCTTCTTTTTGTTACAATTAAGAGTATGAATTACTTAGATGTCTACAGTTCATCAAAGACCATCATAAACTGTCTTTTCAAAGCACTTCCAATTTAGTGATACTTTTTCCCTTTTAGGCGTGATGTGTTGATAACATAAGAGGAACTTCCCCAAAACAGCTTTGAGGTGAAGCCATTTTTCACACTTTCACACTTTTCACACTTTCTTGTGAATTTATGGTTTTCTTGGCTTTTGTTTTTTTGTTTTTTAATAGCAAGAAGCAATTTCCTCTGAGTTAGCATATAGTGAGTCACACAAGATCCTATAGTAATGGTATACAGAAAATTACACAAGCATTAAATGTTGTTTGTAACCTTAAGGACCAGGTTACAGGTGAGTTGGCTTCAATGCTCTTGGCAAAGTTCTTATAAACATGCATGCATTATTTCATTTGGCTTCAACAAGACACCTGAACTGTTTGTAAAAGTTTTAGGGCCAAAAAAAAGAAATAAAGACACTTTTTTAGAGACAATTTTTACATTTGTGGGAATGGAAAGAGTTTTACATATCTTAGACACTTTACAAAGCTGTACTCATCATCTTAGAAATGAATTGACCCTTAATCTAGGGCATTATAACTTGTGTGTCTTCACATTGAAAACCTGTGCCATCCAAATCCCTCCTGCAAAAGTACAGCTTCCCTTAGGACTTCCTGTTGAAAAAGTAGTGGTTAGTTTGTTTTGGTATAACCTGATCAGCTTGGATATCAGTTTTTTTTTTTTTTTTTACTTAGGTAATCTGGTTTCACAAAGATAAACAAGCAATGACACTCCATCCGTAACTAGCCAGATCTTTGTAAGTGAAGGCAATGATTCCCAATGAAATGCCAGGCACAACCCAGATAATCTTTGCTTTATGGATTTTGGGCTAAAAGAGAGAAGTATTTTCACGGCATAAAATTTGGTTGCAACATACCAAGGTGTCCAAGACTGCACAACCACAGCAAGAGTAGGAAGAAGTTGTATGGGGCTTGAATTTCACAGTGGAGCATCTCTATTTCTCTTCAGGAGGATGCTTCAACACATCAGTAGAGGACTATGCAGTAAGACTGGAGACACAGGGGCAAGTATTATGGAGCAGAGAGTGGAGATGGGTGAGTATAAAATAGAAAAGCTTTAACTACATGCTCACTGCTCCACGTTCCTGGGTATCATTTCAGAGACACATCCAAAGGCTGCACATCATGGCAGACCTGTTTCTCTAGCACCCATTCTGGTTGTAACACAATCTAATTTTGTGGGAACTATTTACCAAATAATGATGACACTTTTTTGAAATGTTTTGTTCCCTTCAGGTGTGTCTTCTGCTTTTCCTCTTTAAATTTAGATCAACTTTTGAATGGAAGATGTGACTTCAAAATGAAAGCTGAAAAACTTCATTTTGAAAGTGGTATAAATGAAATACTATTTCAAAAATAGGAATAGATTGCGAAACAAGGAAACAAAATTTCAGTATTTTGAAAGCCCTCCCATTTTTCAGCAGAAGCAAAACACTCAGGAAATTAGATAGGAGTTTGCAAGGGTTTCTACTAATATAGAACTGCATTTCACTCCCACAGAAGCTCAATTCTTCATTCAAATTGCCAGCTATAGGAAAAAAAGGATGTATCAATGTCACTTGGAGGCTTGGGCCAGGAAACTAGGGAGACTCCGGAACTTGCGGTCTCTTCCCATTTCTCAAGGGACTTTGACTATAGAAATTTAGTTAGTGGATTCAACTCTCCAGAGATAACCTCGAAAAAAAAGCAGCCTGATTTTCGGAAGCACCCAATGATTGCCACTTTTATTGACTGCAGTAAAATTTTACTAGACTGATTGCTTAGCTGCTTACCAATTTAACACTGAGGTTACTTTACATGTTGCATGTTGTCTGAGAGGCATATTTTCTGTTATTAACCTGTAGTATCTGGACTACAAATAATGATGCAAGAACATGAGTAGTCTCTCAAAAATGGGATATTTTCACAAATACATAAAAAATATGTTTGACTTCTTATATGCACCTTCTTTTGAACTCAGGTCTACTAGAGTAAATACTTGTGAGATGGCACTATGGTGGTTGTATTAGACTATTCTTAAAGACTGATTTAACACTTATCTCTTGTTTCTCTTAATTTGTATTAGTTAATTGTTTTTAAGTGAAAATGAATAGAAACAGAGCTCCTTTGAGACTCTGGCAGTATGTTGGGAGCATGTAGTGTTACATCTGCTCACTACACTTTGCATTGCATCAAATCTTTGGAGTCTAGCCATGTGTTATGGATGCTGTGCTGTCACACACTCACGTCTCTGTATCATGAATCTGTGTCTGATCTTGCACCTGCTGGAGCCATGGGAAGCGGTTTCATCCTTTATAAAGGACTTCTTTTACGTCTATGTATAGACATCTTTGACGAGCTTTCAGAGGCAGCAGCATCGCATAGGTATTCCTGAAAGCTGGAGTCACTTTGGCTAGGTCACCTCTGCAATTTTTCCAAGATATCAGGAAAGGAGTGGAGGAAAGAGGAGGGAGATGGTAGGAGATGATCACAGGTGAGGAAGAGTGTCCTCTGCCATTAAGGCTGTCAGTCTCGTGTGCTAAAGCTCCCCTTTCCAGAACCTTGGGAATTCTTCACTCTCTGAAAATGAACGTGTGGAAAATAGAATTGAGTCTGAAGACTAGACCCTATATTGTATTTAAAAAGTGAATCAACTACTTTAAGAAAGTGAAGAGTATCACTGGGGCAGTCCATGCTGGAGAACATTGATTCTGCACATATAGATTTCCAGCGGGGAATCACTTGGCTTCATCAAAAAGAGGTTGAATGGAAAAGAGACCTTAGCAGAGTTTCATTCACCCTGAGGGCCCTACTAGAAATTTGTAATGCATTAAACTTGCATCTGATACTTATGCAGTGAGCTGAATTCTTGCCTTACGCAGCATTAATTTCAACCTGGAGTAAGTCAGTGGAATTACTCTGAACTACAGTTAATGGAAGTGAGAGGAAAATCTGATCCAGAATCTCTTGAAGAAACTGGCAATATAGATTGACTGAGACATTATTTTGGAAATATAACATAGTCAATACTAGGACTTCCAAACTCAATGTCATCTCAAGTCTCCTGGCATGCATACATGACATTTATTAATAGAGGTGCTGAAGGACTAGCATCCAGTTGATGTCATCAGACAAATTACTTCTCCATTACATATTGATTACTGTTCTGCCTGGCAAAGAATACGTGCTTACTTTTTATACCGATGGGAAATAGAAAAATGCAATAGCTGGCCACTTTAGGTAATTATCCAGTTCTTGAAATGCTTCAACTACAGCCAGGTAGGAACTGGAGGGTTTTTTTTCCAGCACCCAGCAATCTGTTTTCTCAGCAAAAGAGTCCCAGAGAACATATCGCTCTTGGGCTCCTCACATGCTGCTGGATCTTTTCCAATGAAAAGAATATTGGGTTTAATTCATACTCCTTGTCTCATCTCTTGCAGCTGGGGCACAATTAAATCAGAGAGTGAACTTCGTTATGTCTGATCCACAAGATAAGAGACAGTCATTATTAGGGCTTATAAAAATTAGAATCATAGGGTTTCCATTAAAAATACACATTTATTTAAATAGAAATGCTTGAGGAATATGTCCGTATTCACAAAATCTGACAGGGGAATATCAAAATGATGTTTTTCTCATTTTGTTTTGATAAGACAAAATGATTTGTTCTGACTGTATCATCCAGATTAATTTTGCCTAGATTTCTGTATCACATTCTGCCAATATATGTTTTTTAACTACATTACAAAGGCATCACATATGATGAGATATTATTACATTACTTCTTCAACATTGCAAAAACATTTTGGCAATGTTGAAATGAAATGCTTCTGTAGAATCAAACCCAAACATTTAGGTTGCTCTGTATGAAAAGACTTTTTATTTTGTGAACTGATTTGAATTAAAACTGTGTGCGAAAGATCAGAATAGCCAGAAGACTGGAGAATCCACCTCTCGACTGGCTATGATTTATGTTTTGATCCTTCCAAATGTCTCCTTAAGGGGAAGAACACAAATGGCATTTCTATTGGAGCTAATGAGCTGCTGCTCTACCAGAACATACAGCAACTATCCTCATTTTAGCAGGCATAGTCTTGATTTAAGACTTCTAAAAATCACATGTAAATGATTTTTAAGAGTTCTGCCATAGCTTACATCTTTCACAGGTCCAAAACTTCAGCTGGCTTACACAGGAAGTAAATTAGAAGAGGGTTTGTCTCATTGATTATTGAATTAGTTTATAGCTGTTTAGTGGCTATCTAGTTTAGTCATAATAATGGCTTGGTGACTTCAGGAGCCATCTTGACTTCTCTCAGAACATGAAGCAATTTATATATATATATTATTATGTTCCTGGAGGCAAAGAAGTGAAGACCCATTGGAAAAAATAGTCAGTTGGTTTTCATCAGTAAAAAAGATGTTTTTAATGATAGCTGGGAAGGAGAGAAACCTTGCATTACTCTGTATGGCATAAGAAAAAAAAAAAAAAAAAAAAAAAAAAAAAAAAACGGAACAATCCAAATCCATTATTCAGCATTCACTCCACAGAGAAAAGTGTTGTATCTCTGGTTAACCTAAGACATCCTCCATCTCAGGCAACAGCAAATCTTCTGTCACCTCCTGCTTTTTGGCTTTTCAAACAAGAGAGAGAAAACAATACAATACATACAATAAATGAACATCTAGCTACAATAAATGAACATCTAGCTTCTTCCATAGTTTCTGTTTTGAGAATATCATGTTGCCTTCATATCACATGGTTGTCTGTGCATTGTAACTATTTGTTAACATGATGAATGGGAAAATACATTCGACCATTGAAAACTGCCTGAACTGTGTGTAGGAGTCAACAATGAAGGCTTAAACTTCATTATCTCTGGACATTGGCTGTCTTTGCTAGTAGGTCAGTACTTGAACAGTATGGGCTAGGCACAGGTGTGAGTGAGGATTCTTCTCTTTACCAGTAGGATCAGGCTCTTCTTGTTCTGTTATCTCCAGGCTTCTTGACAAAAGTGTCATTTTTTAGCATGACCGGCGCTCTCACTCTTGCCCATTCCCATGCCAGGCCCTGTGCTGAGTGAGCCTGAGGACTCAGGCCATCTTTCAAACCCATAAGATAAATAAATGAAGATACATAACCTTTTTATTAGCTCTGTGATGTCCATAAGTGCACTTGGTAAGTGACTACTTCAATTTTAACAGCTGAAAGTTAAGCAACCTTAAAAGACAGTACAGTTTTGTGTTCACTGAAGTAGAAAGGATAACTTTTCTGGCATGATGGAGGTTTCTGAATGGTATTACAAGCCCTGTGAGCAAGTGGGGTTTTAAGATTACTGTTCTAGAAATGAAGCCAATTGAGAGATACATCAGAGACCTGAGGCTAAAACATAAGCCATGGGTAGTTCTGTTACTGAGGATCAGGTATGAATGGATGTAAACAGCATCCAAAATAGGTAAGCATTTCTCTTCAAAGGAAATTTTCTTCACATTTTATTAGAAAAGAAAGAAATGTGTGTGCCTTTTTCCCTTCATGAAAAACTGAGAGTACACTAAACCTGGGTGAGATACAACGGCATCTCACCCATCACTTCTCTCTGTTTCCCTAACATAGGCTTCCAAGCAGAAGAAGGAAACTGAATCCTGGCTCTGCTGCAGAAAATGGCACAGTGTCCATCAGTCTCAGTGTGTCTAGAGTTTCACATAGTTATTGCACTTGTTAGGAATAAGAGGCAGGTCTGAATCACCAGTTACCTGCTTGCCTGGTATGAGGAGCCAGGGATTAGAGAGGCTTTGGTGTGAGGCAATTAGGAAAGGTCAGTTGTTATGCATTTGTGCTAATTATAGAAAATAACAATTGGAATACCAATTTTGAGGGCAGGGCTCACTTCACTTAATTTAACCACCTTAAAGTTCAGCAGATCATTTAAAAGTTCCTTTTACAGTCACAGACAAAGAAAATTAACTCCATGGGCAATTCACCCTACCTAGCTTAACATGGAAGAAGCCACCAGCTTGGGATGATAGTGAATGGAACACAGTGGGTAGTATCATGGGAGAGCAGTGGATGCTTTTTCTCCTGATTTTAGCACAATCTTTCAATGCTGTTTCTGATAACATCTACATATTGATGAAGGATGGACTAGATAAGTGAGGTAAGCTGAAACCTAGCTGAATTGCCAGTTTCAGAGGGTTGTGATGAGCGACACAAAGTCCATCTGGAGACCAGTCACCAGAGGTGGTCCCCAGCAATTGATACTGCATTCAGTACTGTTTAACATCTTTTTTACTGTCCCAGATGATGAGTGCACAGGGTGCACCTTCAACAAGTTTGCAGACAATGTAAAATTTATAGGAGTGATTGACTGACCAGATGATCTTGTTACCATTAAGAGGAGCATTGGCAGAGTGAAGAAATGAGCAGAGAGGAACTTCTTGAAGTTCAACAAAGGGAGATAACAAGTTGTGCATCTGGGGAGGAATAACCTCCTGCACCAGTGCAGGCTGGGGGCTGGCTTGCTGGAAAGCAGCTCAGCAGAGAAGACCCCGAGGTATTGGTTGACAAGTTGGCCATGAGCCAGCAATGTGCCCTTGTGACAAAGAAGATAAATGACATCCTGGGCTGCTCTGGGAGGATCATTTCCAGCAGGTCAGTAGAGGCTTCCCCTCTACTCAGTACAGGTTAGACACATCTGAAGTGCTGGGTCCAATCCTGGGTCCCCAATAGAGAAAGACATGAACCTACTAGAGTAAGCCCAGTAAACAGCCACAAAGTGGCTAAGGGATTGGAGCAACTGCTTTATGAGGAGAGGTTAAGATAGCTCAGATAGATTGCTTAGCTTTGAGAAGAGAAGGCTCAGGAAGAATCTTATCCGTGTGTATAAACACTTGTTGGGATAGAAGGATAGAAGATGGAGCCTGACTTTCACTGTTGTCCAATGCAACAACAACAGGCAGCAGGCACAAACTGAAATGCAGTAAAATCCATTTCAGCTTAAGAAAAGAAGTTAAGAAAACTTGCTGTGAGGATGATCAAATTCCGAAATAGGTTTCCCTTAGGTTTTCTCAGATTTCCACTACTGGAGATACTCAAAACCCAGCTGGAACATCCTTTTATCATTGGCCTGCTTCGACCCAAAGAATTGGGCTAGATGATTGCTTGAGGTTCCTTCCAACCTCAGCAATTCTGTGATTCTCTGGGTACCTGTCTCTCTGCACTGGCAAGGGAGGACAAAGAATTGTCTTCAGGGCCACTTTGAATACTGAAGTACTGATGAGATGAGACGCACACAGACAGAAACACAGAAATACACACACTTCCTTGACCGTAATTACTTTGTGAAATGGAGCAAAGTGCAGAAATTGCCCAAGCAAGCCACTATTAACTTTGAGCCACAAGCAGGAGCATGCCAGCTAGGTCACTGCAGTGTCGTGCCCAAGTGTCACACTCCTTGCTAGCTTTTCACTCTGCAGTCAGGAGAGTGCACTGGTGCACAACTGCTAACTGGCAGAATTATCCTCTGTTCGTTTTTTGCAGAAAGGTCTGCTGCATTTTGACTTACTTCATCTTTCTTGTCCAGAACCTGAAGCAGAAATAATATAATGGGTTCCAGCTGGTTGATAAGCAGACAAAGCAGCCTATAGTCCATGTCTTGCAGTGCAGCTGGCTTCATCAGTGTAATGATATCCACAGACAGATGATTACCAGTATTCACCATACCACTTTGATAGGATAGGACACAGACATTCCTGCTCTTGTTTAATAGGGCTTTCTGCAGATTGCCTCCTTGGATTAGCATCTTGCCTTTGTTCAATTGTCAAAAATAATTCATGCAGCAGCGTAAAATATAGTTAAGGCAGACAACAACACAATAACAAATACAACCCATGTAGCATTGTACTGCAGGTGCAACAAATGTGGAAGAAGATGAAAGAATTAATAACTACAAGTGCTTGAAAGTTATTATTTTTAATGATAATCACAGAGTGATAAATATCACTCTGAAAAGCGAAAGTGTGCAGGCTAGAAATAAGGTGTCAACAAGCAGAACAGAGCCTCCCCTTCAAGTAGCTGTAAAGTAATTAGAAAGTGTCTGGCAAGAGAAACATAAGTCATCTTTAAAGAGTGCTAACAGGTAATATATAACAGATTTCATTGCTTGCTTTGTTCTTTGTCCACCCAGAGCTCTCAGTAGGTTCAGAGTGCGATCTAGCAAAGTCAAAGGAGTGATGTGAAGCCATGGATGGCATTCCAGCACAAGTTCTGCACTGTTTAAGTCCCTCCAGGGTGTGCATGGCATTATTGGATTCTATACTATTGCTCATCAGTGTAAAACCTGAGAGCTGATCTCCACAGAATCCAGGCAAGTCCTGATCTACATAATGTTACATTTGAGGTTCAGTACTGCAAGTTTGCTTGAATCTTTTCTTGATGTTTTTAATAGTTTATATGAACTCTATGCAGAGTTTAGTTTACAAAAGACAAAAGCAGCAAATACTGTTCTGCTGAAACGTAGAATTTCTTGAGATGAAGATATGATATAAGCTCATTTATGCAAGTCCTTAAATGCCTCACTGTTTACAGCATCACTTAAATATGTGCATAGTGTAGAGTGTGTTCTTACAGCCCATTGACAACAAGGTCTAATAAAAGTACATGCCAAATAATTTTTCCTGGAACTTGCAGGCAGAATTTGCCAAGCATCTAAGCCTCAGAGCCTTAGACACTTAGGCTCCTGCCTTCCAGTGATTCCAGCTCTTTTGCCTAAAAGGCATTTATTCATCTGAATAAGTTCTATGGATCTGTGTTCTATGAACTTAAGTTATTAAGGAATTTCAAATGTGTGTTTTATTGTACAAGGTTTCTAAGTCAGATGGGTACACCATAAAACAATATCCTTCTCCTCTTCTCTTCTCTTCTCTTCTCTTCTCTTCTCTTCTCTTCTCTTCTCTTCTCTTCTCTTCTCTTCTCTTCTCTTCTCTTCTCTTCTCTTTTTTTTTTTTTCCTTTTTTTTCTGAATGAATGCTAAATGCAAGCCAGAGGCAGGAGTAAAAGCAATGCCTCATCCCAGTGAGATGTTCTTGGAGTATATGCAGGGGTGAAACCTCTCAGTCCGTAGACATGCTCTAGAGCAACAAAAATAGCCCTTTCTCCTTATGAAGTTCAGTGGAGTATAGAGGAGAGGGCGATGATAGATCACATTGCATCACTTTTTAGCAATAGATAGGCACCCTGACCTTGCAGTCACACTGTCCATTTGTGGTGAATAAGACAAGAATGAGAAGGTCAGATCTTATCAGGCTTCTGAAAATCAATGCATTTTTTCTTTTCTTAATGGTTTTAGTAGTGAAAAAAAACAACAACAGCAACAAAAAACTCATGTCTATCTCTAAAAGAGACATTCCATTTTGTTTTCAGAATAATTTCTAATCAGCACCTTTTAGAGGAATGGAGTTAGTTTTGATCCAGCAACTCCATTTGTGAAAAGTCATTCAAAAAAATGGATTGGTTTCTTGTCCATGTGTCTTATATGTACGCTTTATTAACCCTGTGCTTCGGGACTTCTCCTGGTCATTTCAGAATTGTTTTTTTTTTTTTTCCTCCCATAGTTTGGTTGCTGGAACAGAACCACAATAAAGAATGGTTACGGTTTGAAACAAGTGGCAGGGAGGATGTGGTGGGTGCTCCCAATGACATCAGTCATCATGCCCCTGATTATTATGTTTTACCAGCAGTAAGGCTCAAGAAGGTTACTTTGATGGTGGGATAGTAGGAAAGGAAGTTTTTCTTCTGTAGAATGGGGCTCAGTCATTTTCAGGCATTTAAAGCAGAGAAGCAGCAGCCACAGTCCTGCTCTGGTACCTTACCTTTTGACTCCCTTCTCGATGTCTTGGTCAATGCAAGGTGGTGGGAAGAAGTCAGTGGTCTGTGATGTGAGGAGCAAATATCCTCTGACAGAGGAAGAAATCAGAATAGGTCATTTAGGGTCTGAGTAAATGAAAAGTTTGTGGGATTTTTTTGGTGGTGTCTTTTTTTTGTTTTTGCCAAACTTGACCTGAATTCACAGATTTGCCCAGCATGAATATACAATTGGCTAGAAAGAATTTCAGTCAGTTCTGCATCTGTTGTGTGGTCATGTGTTGTTGTACAGCAGCTGAGCACAGCAGTTGTCCTGGATAGGTCCAATCTGTGCTCATGAATCCTTTGCATCTGGAGACTTCCACCAGCTTCTCAAAAAACATAAATACTGCTGTTCCCTTTGGACAAAAGCACTTTGGCAAGCAGTGACCAGGTGCTACCACTTTTTAATGCAAGAATAGATAATTCTACCCTGATTATCCTTATTCTAAGTACTACATTTGGTTCATCTGTAGATCTCAGCTGCCTGTTTATTTTGCTTCCATGTGTGCTGCTGCTGCTTTATAATACACAACAGTCCCCCTCAAGTATAGATCTGCAATGGGCGTGTGTGAGCTGACACATGAAATGATTAGAAAAACACATAGTCCTGTCAGAATGGAGGTACATCTAGTGCCTAGCAGGATGGTAGGAGTGGAGGAGCTCAGAAGTTTGAGCATTTTTTTACAGGGCAGTGGTGTATGAAAGCCAATCTGTTTGCTTCCACCTGACATTCAGAGGTGTTTAGGACAAGATCTGTTTCTCTTTTAGTTGGATGCAACTGTCAGAGGAAATAATTTTCCACTAATCTGTGCCTTTCTCATTTAGGAAAATTACACGTTTTCTAAGGCAAAAGGGTGAAAAATGCATTTTTGCAAGTTGGTGCTGAGTATTTTTTGCAAAGCACATAGATAATTACTTCCCTTTCCTTGAGTGTTAGATGATTTAGAAAATTTTGATAAGTACCTCTCTTACCTCTCTGTAAATATCTTAAAATACCAGACCAGGATTATCTGGTTAAAAGTAGACAATATAGTTACAATTTGGACACTGTGTGGATAGTAAATGATTCACACTGTTTGGCTTCTCTACAAACTGGAGTGTCTACTACTACAATCACCTGAACGTAGGATTTAGAGGTAGAAAGGAGCTGAAAGAGAAAGTGTCTCGTTCCTTCTCTCCAGGCCTGTGCTCCCCTAGCTCCTCTTTTTTTTAACTGGATTTCTCTTTCTACGACTCACAAATTTTTCCTCCCATGCTTTTAGTCTCAAAGACAGACAAGCACGTTTGCCACATAATAACCTTTACGAGGCCTGTACTGACCAAGGCACGGCTGATCTAAAGACAAACCATTCCAATTTACCTATTGGAAATGAAGAGTTGTAAGCAAACTATTACTTGTGACTACCTACAACCCTCAAAAGTGCAGATGTTCACAGGCTTGACGAGCAGGTAGATACATATTCCAACACACAACTGTTCAGCATACAGTGGAAAAGCACTTCTGCATGTGAAGGCACATGCAGAGGAATCTGCATTCACTTCTGGCTGAGTTCTCAGTACAGCAGTGCTATAATAAAGTATAAACTATTGCTTAATGCTCTGTTCCCGTCAGGAACAGACCTGACTACACTTGACTTCAAAAGATAAAGTTCTGTAGCAGATAGGCACATACTGTCAGTAAATGTTTCATCTAATATCACATCTATTTTTATCGAGGTTAAAATTATTATTTGAATGCATTATTTGTTGGTGTTTTTCACCTAAACCTGTCACATTAAAGTATATAATTTAATACACAGGTGTTGTAAAAGCAAAGATGCAAGTGGCACAACGTCACCTGCAAAAACTAAAACAACCAAACAGAAAGCCACATGCTTACCAATCATCGTGCATACAGTGCTATGATGCAGGGCCACATTCTACCCTCAGCACCACCAGTGTAACTCTCAAAAAGACCACTGGAAATTAGCATTTCCGTTTTATTCTAGCTATAAAGCAAGGCAGTGAATATGACACCTGGGAAGAATCATGTGCTTGAATATGGGAACCTAGTGCACAGAGCAAGGAGATGTTTAAGTCAAAAAGAAATGTATGTGGCAAAGGTAACGTGGTTTCTCAGGTGACAAGCAAAAGAAATTTCAGGCTTCTATTGAAAAGAGCAGTCTTGGCTCATCTGTGCTCTCCCTCCTCTTGCTGAAGGACTCCCTTCTTTCTGTTGTTGGTTCAAGTAATTTTGTTGACTAGGTAAAGTTTTCAGCCAGATCAGTGCACATGGTTTGTGAAGCTTAGTTTGGTGGTTCCAGCTGAACAAAACGATGGCTTTTCTGAGGTCCAAATACATGCCAAATCAGACAAGATGCAAACAAGATGCAGACGTCATGGCAAAGAAAACTACATTTGTATGCCAGAAGGAAGCAAGGTAAACTGTGAGAGATTAGGCACAGGACTGTGGGGTGGGCGAAACCTTTGACCCTGAAGATGAAACCGAAAAACGCACGGATTTGTACAATGTCAAACTGCACAAGGCTTTCTGTATAGATCTACCTAGATCGGTATGGTGAGTTGAGGTATTGCAAGGAGTCTGACACTAATGGAAGCAGTAGAAAAAAAATACATCTTATGATCTACATGAGGAATGGTGATCCCAGAATTTTTTGTTTGTTTGTTTTTGATTCAGAATAGAGGTTGGGACAAACACTTCAATTCATCACGTTGACCTTGAGAAGACTTTAGCATTTACTACCAAAATATATCATCGCTTACATGTTATTTCCATAAGAGTCAGTCCATGTGATATATTTTAGGGTGAATGATCTCTTGAACCATACTGAGCATATTCCCACCAGCGATGAAAGGAACCCAAAGTTGGCCATCTCACTGATGCCTGTTTTTGTTCACTGAATCCCATTCCCTTGTCCCTGTAGGGTAGCACAGCTGAAGCATTTCTTATGATGTGCCATGTGTGCAATATGTTATTAGCTCTAATGTAATGGAAGAAGAAGGATACATCAAGACTAAAGATAAGTGCAAATGCCAGTGAGCTTCGTCTGAACTGGACAGAATTATTATCACTGTGATGACTTCTACACCAGCGAGCCAGCCAGGTTGGCTTGAGATCAAACTAGACAAAGGAATATCATTATCAATTACTTATGATTTCCAGAAACCAATGTCTTCTAACTATTTTACCACAAGAGTGCTACTGGGACATGTTTTCTATTATCTAATTTGGTAAAGCCTATCCTTATTTAACATTATTTCAAAGTTTAATATAGTTTGTCTTTTTTTTTTTAGGTTATAGGACCACAAATCAATATGTATTGAGTTAGCCAACCGCAAAGACATAGTTAATTCTCATACACCATGCTTAGAGCACTATCTGCATCAACTAAGGAAGAAAGAACTGGCTCTTTATTCTGAAAAAAACAAGGTTTCTCTAAATTAAACCATCGATGCTTCCATAGGAAACAATGACTTCTTCAAAAAAGCTCATAGACATGCATTTGCACTGTCTAGCTGTACTGTATAGCTTGTAAACTGTATGGCCAATTTCAAACACTTTCATGGCAAAAATGCTATGAAGTTATGCTAACACTTGGGTTCTTCCTTTCGTTGCGTAAAATGCTTTTTTTTTTTTTTTTTTTTTTCCATTTCAGTGAGCAGTTTCTCTATAAAGCAGTCAATCATGCATCCTCAGGTAAAAACAAATTTACTGAAGGTGATTGGTAACTAGAAAACAATATAAGAAGGCCCTTTATACAGTTTGTTGTTACATGTAGACTTTACCGGGAATAAGAAGTGTTTATTCTACTTTTACCAGTGTGACAATTTTTAGATCTATAAAGCATCAGCTTTCATTACCATTATTTTCAAAAATCTCCCAGCCCTCAGCATTTTCCTTAAAATGGTAGTGTTTGGGACCATGTGATCACACAGAACTCTTGCCTTTCCCTGGTTAAAAGGAAAGATGTTAGTGGCTTTATGATTAGTGAGAAAAGCTTGGAAATATTATTATTCACAACTCAGAAGATAAACAGTAATAATTCTGATGCATTTGGCTGAAAATTATCTGAATAAATTATTGGATAAAAATATGTTAAAAAAAAAAGAAAAAAGAACTGAATGTGTTAGAGAAAGGCAAGGGCTAATAGTCCAGAAAGGGAAACCCACACAGAACTGACGGTTCACCAAGAGGGTGGATGGACACATTATTTTCAGTCCTACCATGGCAGGATCCCAAACCCACGTGTCAATTGTTGAGCATTATTGTGATATACATAGATAGTATAATTTTTCTAAGTAAGTGGACTGTTCAGAGTCTTATCTTAGTAATGCTGAACAAAAGATGCCTGAAGCAGATTTCAATATCTGGGGGATAAAATGGAGTCTTGCCCAAAATCCTATCAAATTATTTCTTGGAGGATATCTACTGGGTAGCAAGAAACTAGACAGATGCCTTGATCCAATGTCTCCTCAAGCACCACAGGCAACATGATGCCAAGCTGTGACTTGTGTAGTGCTAATGGCACCTGAACCATTGTGTGGTTGCATATGACCTGGCACAGCTTCAGAAGCTACTTTTCCTGCTTGTAATGATGGCCACCTCAACTACCACTAATGGAGACATCTGACAAAAGATGTTTATGGACATGTTTATGCAGAGTGCAGCCATTTTAAAATCTTTTTTTTTCTTCTTCAGTTTCTTCTTTATAACCCTTTGAATTGAAAATTTCCATGCTCAGCTTTACCTCAAGCTTCATTTGTAGAAAAAAATCAAGTAAATTGTTTCCGTTCTTTCAGACAATAGAGCTGGGGAATCATCTCAGCCAGCATCTATTCAGACATTTCAATAGTTTCAAGTATTTGGATTTCCAAGATGAATCTTTTACCTTATTTTTGTATGGCAGTTTATAGCCAGTATAAGGCCATGTACAAAGGGCAAGGCAGATTCCTTGTATTCTGTCTTTCTCTGGAATTCAGAAGTATTTAGTTATTTTTTCCTATACTCCCTTCTAGTTTATGAACACAAAACCATTCAAAATTGTGATACTTCTGGGGCAGAAAACTTTTATCCCACAATATCCTCCAGAAACAGCTTTTATAATGGAAACAAACCAAAATTATTGCAGAGATTTTTTTTTTTCATAACGAGGTTCATATCAGGGAACAGCATGAATTTGCTCATGATTTTTTCCCAGATTTCCCTAAGTCTTCAGCTTTCTATCTACTTCCTTAATTACTCAAATGACTCTTGAATTTAGTATGTCTGGAAACATTTTTGTCTCCTCTTGTATCAGACTCCATTTATAAATGGAAGCTACAGTCATGGAAGCTACAGTCATACTTGTCAAACTATCTTTCTACAGAAAGATAGGAGAGAAGAATTCAGATGAAAGTTTGAATGAAAAGGGTAGGAATTCTCTAATAGGTGTCTTTAAAAGAGTAAGCTACAGGTAGACTGTTAGTTTGACTAATTGGGTTATGGTGATATAACCCTGTGGCTGTAACTTTGTGGAAATCTCGTAACCACAGCCTGTTTTTTCCCATCCACAAGATGAACTAAGGTCAAGGGCAGATGATACTGTTGAGGATTAAGTGTGCAAAGACCTATATTAATGCTACATTTCATTGAATATTTCTATTTTACTACCTTTCGTGAACTGTCAGTAGCTGTAGCAAGAAAGCGGTAGAAGTTTCTCAGTTCCTTTTAGTGCTATCAAGGAACTTTCTCCTTTCCTTTGGATCTGGTATTTCTCTTAATATCTACTTTTTTAAAAAACAGCAGTGAAACTAGATTTACAGACATCAGCAATTTCAAAGGTTTAATGTTTCATGCACATGCTGTCTCCAGAACATATTATCCCCTTTCTCAACAGCTCCATAAAATTGTGTAATTAAATCTCCAAAATTTAAGGATGAGATTACAGAGTATCTGCCTTGCATTTCTTATCCCTTTTGGAAGCTGTTCTGTTAAATTCATCCATCTCCTGTTTTGGTTCAGGACAGGATTGTGAACATTGCTTGAAAGCAAATAGAATCTTTGCTCTTGTGGCATTTTTATTACTCTCTATTCCCTATAGTGTCAAATGTATTATCTTTGTGGGCACGTAGAAAGGGAGAGTCCACTTGTTGTCCTTGTTTGTAAAGAGCAACTGAGGTGTAAGAAAAATCACCATGAAAGAATTTTCCTGGAGATGGTCCAGGGAAACCCTGGAGGCTGGCTGAAAGAGAAAGGCAATCTTCATCAGTTACACCTGACTGTTCAGAGAATAAAGCTTGTAATGGGAATAATAACAAAAGTCTTTTCTGTCAGTAGGAGGTTTGTTGGCCAGTCTAGAGCCAAAAGAGGAACATCATGCTATACTAAAATTACCCAGCCTTTAGTTTAGTGCTGTTACAGTCCAAACCTTACTGCAGCCTATTTTGAGGTTTTTTGATTCTTGTTTTCTTGCTGGCACAGGCAGTGGTGTTGCATGCAGTCTTCTCTCTGGCACAGGATAGTGAAGATGCCAACCACCTGAGAAAACCCACCTAGCTCTTCTAGTTACGTTGACGATCAACTGACTAATGTGGATTAAGGAATTCTGCCCTGTTTCCTACCTGCTCCTTGCCTTTGCTCTTCAAAGGCTGCCTTGTCCACCACAGGAAGAGAGGGGTGAAGGTGTGTTGTGCAAGGGATTATGCAGACGGGTAGAAAGGCAGATTTGTACCTGGAATGCTTCTTTAATGATTGCAATCTAGTGCTACTGTAATATATTTTGATTATAGACATATTCAGACATAACCAATTTTAGCCCTTACAGCTCTTACCTAAGATTTGGTAAGAAATCACAGCAGAAGCCACACAGCAGTCTTTTGTTGCAATGTCCTGTGACTGTTCCAACGTCCTGTGACTCGATGGACCTTCCTGGATTTTGTGGCCAGTAAGCAGAGTGGAGATGCACTGCAGAGCCTCCCTGAGCAGTGACAGAAGAGGTGCTGGTCAAATCTCAGACAGAGACTGGAGACAGGCAGAATTTAGTCCAATGATGTCCCAATTCTTTATGCGAGGAGAGCGTAAGCGAAGGGAGAAGGCTGTCATTTCTGTAGGCAAATTAGCAAAACTCTACTTGGATGAAATCATAAACAAGAGCACTGCAGGAGATGGAAATTTTTTCCTTTGGTTCAAATTTCCCACAAGTCTCAGGAGTTCTGTTTATGTCTTTTGTCTCTCAGCTATGTGGGTCACATACAGACCTGCCTGCTCCTAAAGAGTCATTGCTTTCTTTTATCTGCCATCAAGATCAGTCAAGCTGCTTCTAGTCTACCTGTTCCACACCTTGCTCTGGCTCACAACTGTTAATTCTTCTAACACACAAGATGCAGCAGAAACTGCATTTTAGGATGAAGTTGCATTAATATTACAAGCACACACAAAAAAAATAGGCTCTGCAAGATGCACATGGATGGAAAGAGTCAAACCATATCTCATTTTCTAACCTCAGCAATTTCCCAGGTTTCTTAAGGACAGTTTTCCCTAGCCTGCCTCCTGCTCTGCCTAGAGCAGCATCAGCCCTGCAGTGCACAATCTGCTAACACGAGCATGATCTGCACTGCTTCCACTGCTGCATACTCCTGTAAGAGGTACCATGTGCAGAGATCCTCCTGGCTGCTCACATGGCCCAAATTCAGCTGTTGCAACCAGGGAGATCCTTGTATGAAGTGTGCGCAGATCTGTCTACCGAAGGTGAATTGACCACTTGCCCTAAGGCAGCTGTGGCTGCTCTCCTCTCAACGTTGACACAAAGATGAGCAGAAGCAATCTGCCATTTGGGATGGGAGTGCTGCAAGTTCAGGCTTTGCTCCTTCAAGCTGGAGTCATTCCAATAATATTTCAGCTCTTCAGCATTTGAAGGCCCAATTCCCACTATAGGGAAGAACAAAGCTTGTTGAAACAAGGGAAAGATGATACAAAACCTCTTCTTTGGAGAAAGGCAAGTTGGAGTGGTGCTTCTGTGTGGAACAGAAATCCTTGTGCCATATCAGACCTGCCTACCAACAGTATTTCACCTCTGCTCAAGGTAGCTTTTTGATGAGGCTCAGGCCTGGTCACCTATTTTGCTCCCATTGAGAATATCACTTTTTTTTTTTTTTTTTTTTCTAATCTTCTACTAGAAAAGAGAGGGTGTGGAATGCACATCTGTCAAGAAAAGGATGGACATGGGCACTTCTAATATCTGTGCACACTACAGTGAGCACCAAAACCACCAGGGATATCTGCAATACCACTGATTAAATTATTAAATCACTGTTGTTGACACTTTAATGTTCTTTGAGCAGGAATTTGCCTCATTCGAGCTTCACCTTGGACAAAGAATAGGCTGTGACTTATTTACATGCATGGTAATTGCTTCTGTCTATTCCTCTAGATAAGCACCCAGGATCTAGTTACTGTAACACGAGAGCACTGGCCACTTGCTAACTGGCTGTGCACAAAAAGATGGGAACAGGGAAGATTTGCCTGCTTGGCTGTCAGATTTTTTTTGGCAGAAGCCAATTCCTGACCTTATCCTGGTTGTCGCTACACACAAGTGAGCATGCACTAAGCTGCTCATTGATCAGTAACTGGTCTAGACCCAAACCCAGAGGACATGTAAGTTTGTCCAGAAAAGAAAAGGAAAGACATCAGAGCTTTTCAAAGGTTGCTTATGCCTCAAGGGCTAATCAAAGACCCTGAGAATTTCTTTTGGCACATCACTAATAAACAGGCATCCAGTCAATGACGTAAGCTGGGAGGTCTTTTGCCAAAACAGGGAGAAAGATCTAAGAGAAAAATGATCAGCCAGCAGAACTCATCATTCCGTACACCAGCTCAGCCTCCCTTGCCCTTGGTGTATCTGCTGTCTTCCTGACCTGCTGCAGGACAGAGCTGAAAAATATTCTCCCATTGTATGATCCATTAAATCCTGCAGCTGGGCTCTCCATCATCAGTAGCTATTAGTAACCAATACCCTCTTCCCACAGTCATGGATTTGGCTATAAAATGCAAATGAGAGAACAAGAGCCTTGAGCCATCCCTTTTGTGCATGACTCTTTGCAGCACTGTGGTTTTAAGCATAATTTCAGTGGAAACTTCAAACTTTGGAAATTCTCCTCCTTGGCCTTCTTTTTACTCCATCGGTCTCCTAAGCATAGCCTGGCAATGGCCCCTGAAGATGTACAGAATCATTTCTGTATACATTAAACTTTTATTTTTCAATGCTTTTCACTTCTTTTTAGTTTGTGCCCAGGCAGTAATTATATCTGAATCCATAGTACATTTTTGGCACAAGAAGTGAAATTGGAAGGAAGAATACTGCATTTATTTTGAGAAAACAAAGAAAAAGACATACGTTCTGTAGCAGAGCCAAGGTGGCTGTTTAAAATATTGATACTGATACAGAAGTCCTATTGGAAGAATGATAGTTGGGCTTTACATGTATTTGTCATTCCCTCAGTGCTCCAGTAAGACAGGCTTGTTTATTTATGCCTGGAGCAGATGGTATTGCGAAGATGAAGGAACGATGAATGAATAATGAAGATGCTGGACAAGCAAGAAGTGAGCAGTAGCCCTCCCAGGCTGCTGTGTTTAACTCAGCATGGAGTGTGGGTGACTAAGCTCTGGTCTGGGGGTGGAAGGTAAGAGCAGCCTTCTGAGCCACCCTCTGCTTGGTTACTTGTAGTAGGTTTAATCTCACATAACTTTAGATATCTATAGGGTCATGCTGGGCCTCCTTTGCAGTCAGTAAGAGAAGCATGCACTTACAGACACGTGCCCCTTGGAGTCAGTTTTGTAGACATCTGCTTCTGGAGGATGTGAGTCCCCACAGACTCTGTTGCCTGACTCGAAAGGGAGCCTTGGGAACTAGCATGGATTGGGATGTTTAAGTGTGCATATCATCTAGTCAACTGAATGCATCCTCGGTGGGTGGAAGCTTTTTTCTTCTGGTAGAAGCTCATTTAGCTCTAAATGCATTTATTTTGACTTCTTTTGATCTGCAACTGTTCCCCAGAGGTGAGGATGACTGTAGAACAAATTTAAGTCTAGAAATGATAAGCCTGTTTTTCTTTACTTTTCTCTGCCGCCATGAAATAGTTCACTGCCTTGCAAAGCTCCATGGATGCAGGGTATAAACCACTGAGTTTTAGAAGGTGTAATGTAACTGAAGCTATGAAAATAACCTCAGTGACACCACTAGTGTTGTGTGGTTTATGAACCAGTGAGGCATCTCCAGAGAAGGTAAAAACAAATTATGGGGAACGGAGAAGTAGGGAACCAATTTCTACTCTCTCTACACTAGCAGAATGGTGGAAAACGATAACCTGAACAGTTCTCATGGCAGGATTTACTGAAGCAGTTGCTGCTGGCTTAATTCTTCTCTCCGATAAGCCAGGTGTTGACCTTTGTGAGAGCAGAGCTAAGACAGTGGACTGCTTTTCTCACTCACCCAAATAAGTGCCTCTGGCACC
Organism: Tinamus guttatus; assembly: GCF_059628265.1. Lineage (NCBI taxonomy): Eukaryota > Metazoa > Chordata > Aves > Tinamiformes > Tinamidae > Tinamus > Tinamus guttatus. The sequence continues at coordinate 4,450,141 of NW_028289133.1, forward strand.
AGAAGCGCTGTAAGGATCCCAGTCCATGTGAGCAAATAATTTTGCTGGCCTTAGACACAACATGATGAGAGATAGGGCAAATATTTTGTCTCCAGGTACAGTCTCTAACAGTGGAGAAGAGCCTTCACAGATGTTTTGCAGGAGGCATGTACTTATATCTTGCATCTGTAATATAAAGAAAGGCTGCTAGGACTGAAAAGTGTGCATTTTTAATGGGAAATTCTGAAATCTCTCCATTCCCTACTAGGGACTAGGGGAAAAGACTTGTAAAAAGACAAAAACATTCTGTTATTGCTCTAGTAAAATAATGACAGATATAAGGACAAGGTTTTGAAAAATCTAGTTGGGGAATGTGAGTGCATTTGAGTGCATATGCTGCATAAAAAGCTAAAGGAGGATTAATGCTATAGTTATTAATGCTAGTTATTCAACAACTCTGAATCACGGCAGCTTTCAGTTAATATTTCACCAAATGACTGTAAATTTAAAAGTCAAATACATGACACATGCACTTAATTATCTCACTGCAAGAAAAATAATGCTCAGAACTGTTAAGTACATGAAATGAAACATGACCAAGCTGGCATTTGTTTTAGTTTCAGTGTTTAGTTTGAGACTTTCCCCAGGTGTTTCATGGCAAGACAAGTCTGCAAGTGTTAAATAGTTGCTAACACCTTCAGAGCCCTGGCAGCCACAGCAAAAGCAGGAGCTCCTGGGCACATGCTGGGCCAAAACTGCTTAGGGTAAACAGGTCTGGACCAGGATTCTCCTGCCAGGGAATATAAACATCTAGGCAGAAGATAGGATAGAGCCTTGAAGGACCTTGAAGGACTGTCCTTGCCCTAACTCCATGGCACCTGGGGGAAGCATCGGCCACTGCTCCAGACCAAGGTATCCCTCTCCCAGCATCACATCACTGCTCCCCCGAGGCCGAATCCAGCAAACTTGGTCTCCACTGCTTGGAGTCGGCATTCAAGCAGCTGGATCACATCGTGACCAGTGCTCTGTTGCCCCAGGTAACTGCGTAGCTCCTTGGTGCATGAGCATCTCTGTCATTAAGTCACTTCAAAGTGGCTGAGGTGAGATCCCAGAAACACATTGCAAAATTCAGACAGTTTTGCTATTCAAAATCTGTGATCTGTGGCAACTTCTCCTTGCAAATACTGTTTCCTCCTTAATCTCACCCAAATGCTCCGATATGCCTGGCAAGTAACAAATGATGCTACCATACTCAAAAATTAGTTTTCTATTTCTCCTTTTCATCTGCTGTGGTCCGCTATGAATCAAGCACCCAGTATGAAATGACCAAGAAGTAAATATCTCTGGGAACTTTAAGGTAAATAAAGAACAACACTTTGCAAAGTATAGTACTTTGTCACATCCAGGTTGCTCTAGAAAATGGAGATTGAAGCTTTGGTGAGCAAATAGCACTAGATATCTAACACACAACATTCACAGCAGTGGGAAATGCTTTTTGGCATAACTAGGTGCTCATCTTTATTTGTTGAGTATGATTTTATTTTGTGAAGAAAACTTGACATTAATGGTGCACCCAGCTATATACTTCAAACAGATACCTTGCCAATGTCCTTGGTCACTCAGTCAGAACACAAGGCTTCTGATAAGATTACATTCTTATGCAGTGTTTCTGTCTTCTTCTGCTTCTTCTTCTATAACCACATTTTTGTTCATTACAAAGTCAAAAACTGCTGAGCTGAAAAATGATCACGTTTAAATTTCTTTTATGTTAAAAGTATCAGTGAAGCAGCAAAGTGCTTTTTTGTGTTTCTCCATTGCCCAAGGCATTTCTTAAAGCCTTTTCTCATGAGCTAGTTTTACCCAAATGTCTGGGAGCAGGAAAAAATATTCAGGATGAATTGATTTATGAACACAGCTATTGGTTTTTAACATGCATTTCATTTTTGTCTTTCTATCCTGGATGAAAGATATTTAGCCTATGAATATTATTGGTTTTAAAAACCCTCTCTCCTATATCTCTCATAATCAGAGAATAGAGACAGAAAAGACTTACTGGGACATTTAATTCATCCTTTTTGCTATTGCAGGATGGTCATGGAGAGTACATACAGTACTTTGTTTTGTCCAACTCAAAATAATTTGGAAGACTTGGACTTTGAAACAGCCTAGAAAATTGTCCTAACCTAGAAAAATCCATTTTCTCATCAGTTCCATATTGATCAGAATTATTTGAGAGAGCTTGCCTGCACTAGCATAATCAGGGCAGTGCGGTTTTGGTGACAACAGTCTACAAATCATTGATATGACCAGCACCACCTATGGCTGCTTCTAGGTGCCCTGCTCATCCATTTCTAGATGGGTCAAGTTGAGACAAGACTACAGCTGAACTCATCCTTGTTCAGCACCTTCCCATCGCCTTCACCTCCCCAGCTATTCAGGATGCTCTGCATACTGTTCCTCCAAGAACAGCACTAACACCTTTCAGATCTACTTTTCTGCTACCCATTTTTAAGTCAGTAGCCTCTGTGATTTTGGTTTCTGGAAACTGCACTTTCAAAGCTCCAGGAGATTTCAGCAGTAGTTTTTTTTTTTTTTTTTTTTTTTTTTTTTTTTTGCTTTTAGCAGATGGAAGATGCACACAAATAGTCTCTCTACACCAGAGCCGTTGGCTTGCTTTCTTACTTTCACTCAAAATGTCCTATATTGAATATTCTCTTTGCTGCTTGTGTCCTGACCACAACTTGGTGTCTTCCTCCCAATGATCTCTTTACTGGAGGCAGCTAAGGATCTGAATTAAATCACATAATGGATCTATGATATACAAGCAACGTATCAATCTGGTGTATTTGGACTTTGTTTTTAATCAGAAGGGAACAAAACATCTTGCAAAGGCAAAGCGAGCAATTTGGTTTTGGTGCTAACAGAAGTGTTTTATTTCTGAGTGGAAAATATTGCGCTTTTGAAACAGCATAAATGGTCGCTAAGGTCAGTAAAAATAATATATGTTGTGGTTTCCATCATTATTCTAGTTGCCCTATAACACAAAACTCAAAGAAAAGCATTGACTGTCCTATTTCCTTAAAGGGAAGAGAGCCAGATCGATTTGCAAAATCCTTCACCTGAATTTCTCATAACGCATGGGGCCAGGGTGTAGGTCCATTGCAGAAACACCTTGACTACATCCATAGATGAAAAGAGGGATCTCTTGTTTCAACAGTGCAATGATCACACTGTGTTTACACCACTTGAGGCCACTTTTTTCAAACACAAAATGACTTCTAATATCTGAAGTCCAAGAACAAGTGTTGAGGAAACTTGTTTGGAAAGTTTTCCTGGTATTTGTGTTATTCTCCCATTTAATTTCTGTTTCCTGCTGTGCATTCTGCTGCCTTTGACTGATGTAAGAGTGGCCACTGAAGCAGCTCATCTCAGGGCATAGAGGAGGTCAGTGATGCTTCTGTGGGCTTCTACCAAGCCACCAACAGAGTCCAAAATCTGTACCTGACACCTTATTCATGTACCAGCAGAGGATGATATGGATGATATCCAAGCAATTTGGATATTGTTATCTAAGGAGCAGCATCAGAAGACACAATCAATGCCATCATATAAGAATCAAATTGAAATAGTTAGTTTACCTCTTTGGTGAGTAGGTTTAAGGATTAGAGATTTTGTTTGCTAGCCTATATATTGATAGAAGAACTAGGAACACTGGTTTTCTATTAAAGAGTTTTCTTCTCAATAAATATGTTCCACTGAATAGCTTTTTTTATATATATAACTTGCATATCACATAGCTTATGAAATGTGGAGGCTGGGAAAAAAGGACTTTAGGCAAACACTAGAAAACTCTAATGTAAACTGCTACTTCTATTAATCATGTGAAATAAAAAGCTATTGGATTGCACTGATTCATCTTTGGATCACAAAGACTCTTGTTGGGAAATTGATTTTTGGTGTAAATACTTCCATTATATTTTTATAGGCTTGCCGAGACTCAGCCTTTTTTAGGTCTGGATTTTTACCAGTAGCAATCTATCCAACAGCATCACTGTCTGCAGACTTTTGCAGGGTAAAGGAGATCAGAATCTGGCTTCCAACATTAGGAAAAAATGATAGTGAATTCAGCCACCTAAATTCTTCCCTCTACCTAATTGCAGAATTCTCCCTGCTAGTAAAAAGAGCTGAAGAAGAATGAGGGAGTAAGTGATGCTCCTTAGTGTCTGTTCTTCGTCAATGTATCACAGAAAACTGACCCATGCATTTCCCTATGACTATGGAGCAATACAATTCCCCAGTTGCTATTAATGCCAGTTACAGCTCTTCACTGCCCTTGCTGCTCACTGTTTTGATGTTTCAGCGCTATATCCATATCACTTATTTCATTCTTGGCCTAGGAGACAGTGGATGACTGGCAGATCTGAACACAAGCTGTATCAAAGCACAGGGTGGCTGAATGTGTTTGTGCCAAATGCTAAAGGAGCAATTGCCAGCATATGCTGGCTGGAGTTTTGGCTTGTCTTCCTTCTAAAGAAGAGCCTGCAATGTGCCACACCTGCTCATCTCACACCAGCCTGTCATATTTTTCTGAAAAGTAAGCAAATATATGTGAATAATTTCTTTGACACAGGCATTTCCTCCCAGATTAATATTTGTACTGCAGTATCACCTCGAAGCTGCTGTTGTGAATCCGGGCTCTCAATGTGCTAGGTGTGCATAAAGGCAACAAACTCACATGCTGGGCAATGCCAGCATATACTTGTCTCTGCAGGGCCCTGCATAGATGCTCAGCAGTCTACGGGGTGAACTTTCCTAAGCAATAGCAGCTCTTATCTCTTGAGAGGGTAGCCTTGGTTGCAATTCACTCTGTTTCAGACATTATATTAAAATACACATAAATAATCTAGTAGAGTAGGGACAGAGCATCCCTGGTATAGTCCTAAATATATTGCAATTATTGGACAAACATCTTTAAGGATAAACCAGGAGGCTTTCTTTGATTAGAAAATCAAAGACAAATTCTGCACGTCTCAAGAATAATAAGAAAAATGAACAGACTGCCAGGCTCCCCCATTAGAAGGGGAATGTGCAATGTAGTTATTTTCTAGGAATTTTCCTTACTTCCTGTAAGATAGAAAAGAAGGTGAGTAAAACAGAAATACTGGTGAAGCAGTATCAGTGCCAAACCTGCTTGAGGGACAGCACAAAATTCTGGCTTCCCAGTGCAGCTGCGCTTCAGTGGAGCACAAAACTCCAAAACCAAGTCTGTAATTCAGCCTTTTCAACTCAGTTCTGAGCAGGATACTGACAATATCTGGGTAATTGCAAATTGTTCACAGATCTTCCCTGATCCCCAGTTTAAGGTCTCCCACAACAGCAGAAACAACAATAAAATTACTTAGATTGTTATTTGAGAAACACTCAGAAGTCATTGATCTGCTTTCCAAGATGCTCCCTCAAAGCACACTATTACGGGTGTTCCTGAGGAAGCACAAAGCAAGCTGTAAGTATTCTGGCATTCATCTGCAGCAGAGGAGTTTTGAAAGGGGCTATATGCAATGCTGGGAGGAAAAAGAGAAATGGAAAAGTGTTTTCTGTAGCTCTTTGTTGCTGTTATGAATAGCATCACAATATCTCTTAATGAAGCAGATGTTCAGATAAACAATTTCAAGCTACAAACACTAAAAAAAAAAGAGAAGCTTCCCTAGGGCCTGAGTTCCAGTTCTGTCTCCCTTGTTAACCAGTTGTCATGCTCTGCTTGGCACACTGTAAGCACAAGGAAACCCAGCAGACGGAGGAGAGTTTAGGAGTGGCAATACGTTTTCTTAAGCAAATCTTGCTGTGATCTCCTGCACAACCTTAGCTAAAAACTTTGTATTTGACTCTTGTGACCTCAATAAGCTATTTCTCCTTCCCTCCTCCTGTGGGGCACCATGGCCCTAATACTCTGATCTTGTAAAATAGGGAAATCTGTTTATGTAAAACAGGTGAATTTTAATTTAATTGTTTTTGGCCCTAATTATGTGGCAGTGCTTGCTACCTGGGACTGTGTCAATCTCTGAAGACTCACAAGGAAAATGTTATGTTAACAATCACATTGGATAACGCTTAAGTAAATTTACTTCTGGGACACTTGCTTATTTTTGGAATTGTAGATGATTAAATTGAAAGATGAGAGTTTCTTTTTTGGAGGAGGAGAAGTTGTGGTTGGGTTGTAGCTTAAGCGTGGGGCAAGGAAGGCACACATCACCTTGGATAACCTGAGGGTCTCATCATTCCTAAAGTGGAAAGCAATAATTGATTTCAGAGAGTGCCCTCAGAGCACACAGCAACTTCTGAAAAATACATGGTGGACCAGGCATTAGATGCAGGGCACAGGCAATTAGATCACTGGGTCAAAAATAGTGTCTGCACTGGCAACATCTGCTCTGGGTTTGTGTCCAGACTCTAGTGATGTTCAGCAAGCCAGAGGAACGAGTGGCCAAGCAGCCACCTGAGGAGTGTTCATCAGTGACCACCAACCAAAGCTACAGGAGAAGGAATAAATCAGCACTGTGTGCATTGCTTATCAATGGGCAATTATTTTTAAGCTTTGTGGTTGACTTTCAAGTGGCCTATCTGGCTCCTTCACAAGCAGGAAATTGGCATCTGGAAGCATAAAGCTGGCTAGCGTGGGAAGGTGCACAAATCTCTGAAAAAGGAATAGTCGGCTCCATGCAATTTGGAGGCAAAGCAAAAACCATTATGTGCACTGAGGTATAAAATGAACCAAATAAAAACAAAAATAGGACCGTAAAGGGCAACAGCAGTGACTACAATAAAGCTGTGCTGCTGATGGCCTCCCACAGCCCATGTTAGACAACACAGATGTTGTAACTTCTCCTCTCATGGTTGCGACTGGGGACTTGAGTATTTTCCTTGCAATGTGGAATGGCTGTGTGCTGTGGTGGCCAAGAGAGTCTGCCAGGGCCTGCACAACTTCTGCCTTAATGCAATGCACAGCTAGATACTTCGCCTCCTCATTGTGGAAGTGGAATAAAAGGATACTGCCCCCCTGGCCCCTCTAACTTAACTCAAATTAAAAAGTAATAAGGTCTTGAGTTACAAGAGCCCTGCAGTGAAACCTCCATGGAGAGAGATGGAAGCTGAGTAAGCCTAGTACAAAAACAAGTCATGGGAGTTAAACTTAGGGCAAATGAATCTCCCAAATGCAGAAGCACTTGTGCAAACTATGTGAATACACATGTGCTTAACCCCAGCATGCCCTAAAGTGCTCAACTAAGCACAGGCTTTGTGTCCACACTGTAAGTCCTGGGCAAGCCATGTGACTGGTTCTGTCTCCGTCTTCAGAGAGGACCTGAAAAGGGGCTGGATGCTGAGACTCCTTATGGACTGGTTTCTTTCCTCAGCCATGAGGACATGATTGTCTGGAGTCCACAAATACAGGAAAAGAGGGTGTTCTGACCAGAAAATGGAACTGAGCCATACAACTTCTGCAGCTGCATGCTCAAGTATCTAAGAGCCATGGGTCTGTTTTGAATTATTCTCATATGCCTCAAAGAGATGGTTTTCCTATGAAAGTCTGTGCCAGGGACTGCAGCAGCATATTTTCTGTGTTTATTTACTTTAGTTAATGACTTGGAGAGATTTGAAAGAAAGAGGGCACATGAGTAAAAGGGACTTTGGAGTCCTAAGTATGGCCACAGAAGAATGGAAATAACAGGATTCTCAGGAAGCTCTGTGGGATATTTAGTTGTCAGTGGAAAGAAATACCTACATTGAGAATGCAAGTTGTCTGACCTTTGTTAGATGCCTTCTTTAAAAGGATGAATTTGGGACCTCTGTCCCCATTGGGTAGGTCTCCATTGACTTTAGAGGGAAAGTAGAGTAGTCAGCTCGGCTATAGACATCTCCATTTAGTCAGATAAATCCACAGGCTGCTACAAATATTCTGGGTCAGAGATGTCAAGTGCAAAACTAAAAAAGAAATGAACAGACACATTCATCAGAGACTTCTATCAGGTGAGAAGCTAGTGCACTAGAAGAAATATACAGCTATTTCATCTCTTTCATTAAAATGTGCTTAACTTGGATCTCTACTCATTAAAGGCCCTCCTTCACATTTCACCTTTTCTCTTAGAATTGAATTAGACTCTGAACTTGCAGTATTTTCATTGAACAACGTGACCTTATCCTGTACTAAGGATATGTTATTTGCTACTGAGATTGTTCTTATGTAAGCAATGCTCAATACTGCATATTAACAAAAGTAGGCCAAAGCACCAATACATCTTTCTTATTATTTGGGTTGGAGAGGGGTTTGGGATGTTTAAAGATGTTGCAAACCTAGCTAAACAAAACCAAAGGATTCTGTGTTTGCCTGTTCCAGAATTTGTCCTGTGTTTTATTACAGAAGTTAATGGTCCTCTGAACTCTCAGTCACTGTGTCTCCTGGAAGATGTGAGATCCAGCAAAATTAATTGTATGAATAGAAGAATTAAGCATATTCCATGCTCACATAACTTTCATAACTGTTAATGTGCCTAAAATCTTTTTTTTTTTTTGGACTGGATATTTGGATTGTCCTTAAGTCCATAGACAATGATTTTTATCTTGATGTCACACTGCATTTATGGAGGTGATGGAAAGAAGTAGTTTGAATCTAAAGTGGGACCATAGCAAACCTTGGTACTCCGGCAGTAATAGCAGACTACTATATTTAGCAGAGGATTTGTCAGGGTGTGCAAGACTCCTTTCAGTCAGTTATGTGGACAAAGCTAGCAACGTGGAGAAAGCCATCAGGGAAGATCTTTTATATCATGAAATGCAATGCTAAAGCAGCAGCCTGTAATTTCATGCCCTCCCAGGCCCAGCACAATTGTGGCATGACTTCTGTACTTCATTTTTGTCAAAGTACTACAATTTCCCGAGGCCAGGAATGGCTTGGGAGGTCAGATGAATGGTGCCAATCACAGGACTGATTGACTACAATCTATGGAACCAACTCCGTAAAGAACTGCGTGTGCCCTTTAATGTACTGAGGTCCCTCAGCTCCCTCTGCTTTTGGGGGATCTGCAGCACTTCTCCTCAAATAAGTGCTCTGCAACTTAGTCATTTGAGAGAAAGAAGGTTAAGGTTTGCTACTTTTGGGGCAGTGAAAGTCTTTTTGAGTGGTAAATCTCAAGAGTTATCCTGGTAGTAGCTTTGTTCAAGGTATAAGAATAAAAGTATTGTTGGCTTAAAAAATATACATTTGTAGTCATGAAACCAACTTACAGTGGAGAGTAAACTGCAAAATACATTGCTGATATCTTTCTTGATTACTTCATCATCTCATCCTTCTCCCACCATCTTCTCTCTCCCTCATTCCTTTAGGTTATTTATTTGAAAATGAGATTCTCTAACTAAAATAGTTGTTTCCACTTCTGTTCTTCTCCCACGCAGCACAAAGAAATGCTAAGGCTCAACACAAATATTAAGGTCCTCTTCCAACTTCTGCCCTGTACATTACCTTTGTCTTTCTTACCTGCTGCTAGAGAAACTTTCCTCCTTTTTTCTGATACCACTGCAAAATTTTGTGAGTCCTTCCTTCCCTATCCTTGCTCTGATTCTTTCATTAACATTTCTATTTTATACCATATTGGGTACTTTTCCAGCTTCAAGCCATCTAATGGTCTGAAATCATTTATTTGTTACATAGGATCTTTACTCATCAGAGAGTGTCTGTTTGTCAAAGCAAATGATAAACAAATAACTTATGCAATCTCATCATCACTGAGCCAGACAAGGAGTTATTTAATGCCAACCTATCACAGTTGATTCCACTAGATCATATTTTTCTCTTTGATGGCACAAGATTTCTTCCAAGAAAGTCTCTAATGACTGAACAGCAATTTCACCAATCTATTGTTTCTCTTACTGGTCAGTTTAAGTCCCATTTGCTGGACACTAACCCATAAACTTGCCCTGAATGATTGTACAGTGCACAGCACAGATGGAGCCATGACCCCTGGCTGAGGTCATTAAGCCTCCTATAATGCCAGTAATAATAATAATAATAACAAGCTTAAAAGAAATCTCTGCCTTCCTAGAGGTGCAGGGAAGGACATCTGCTGTTAGGAATTCTTTCATACATGCTGCAGGAAATATTGAGAAAGCTGCACTTGTGATTCGTCACTGATTTCTGCGCCATCATTACCTTTACTCTAACCCAAATATTTTCATCTTCAGTTGTTCCCATATTGTTAATTTGTTTTTTGTTATTGCTGTTTTTGTGAATACAATTTCTCATCATAAGTGACTTCTTTATTGTTATGGACATTGTTTCATCTCCATATTGTGCTGTACAGCTGCTATTTTTCCTAGAATTGCATTCTTTGTCTATAATTTCCCCCTTAGTGCTTAGTACAAAGCCCCATTGTCCATGCCTATAATTTTTGCTTTTCTCCCTCCCCAGTCTTGCTTTGCTCATCTCTGTGATTCAGTTTCCATAGCTATAGTTCCTGTAGTATACTTTTCCTTCTCTATATTTGTATCTTTTGCAATATTCAGTGTGTTCCTTTTCCATCTGAAAGGAAAATTTCAGCACTGTGTCAATGACATTCTTTATTTTCCTGCATGCTATTCTGTTCTGGATTCTGCTTTCCTTTCTTTTTCCTACCCTGCTTCCACTATCTTATTACCAGGGAATTTCTTCTTCTTTAGTATAATGCATTCTTTTCTGTAGTTTATTTTGTTATTTTCTGCCTGTGTTATTTTCTGCAGTGCAGCATTTCTCTACTTTCCAGTTTTTGTTCTTCTTTCACCACGTCCTTGATTTTCTTACACTTTTCCCACTCTCCCAAAGTATCTCTGATACTTCCCTCTATCATGCTATGTTAACTCAGAGCTCTCAGCCTTTCTAAAGTTGCTTTTCCCGCCTTTGGCTCCATGTCCACCTTCTCTGCACTGACTGTGTATTCAGAGCAGTGAATCTGATGCCCAGGACAAACACTGAGCCCAGGCTGCTGATGGGCTTCTGCCGTGCTCATTGCAGGGGTGCAGGTAACTATGACCTGAAGGCACAAATCTGTCCTGCTCCCTTGCTACCAGAGCACCACCTGTGTGAAACTCCAGGGTTTTGCAAATATGCCAGATCACCCTCTTCACTCCTGCAAAAACCTGATGACTGTGCATTGCCTCCCACCTTCCCCCCAGCAGACCAGTTTTCCATTTCTTTCTTTCCCTTCCCACCCCACATATGCATCTCTTATTGAGCTGCTAGGTGTTTGCCTAAGCACTTTGAATAGCAGAGTCTAAATAATTATTTTGCTGTCAAATGTTCCATTTTCTTTTCCTTTCCCAGTCTATAATTCTTCTGCGAATGGTGACTGCATAGTTAATCGCAATTCATTATACAGTTGTCAAAAATCCAAGCCTTTGCTCCTCTTGATATATTTAATCAGTGTCCTTGGCTTGCATGCAATAATGTGGAGTGGGTTTTAGATTAAATTGTTATTGTTTTTTAACAGGTAATACATCTTCACATGTAGTCATTGCAGGACCTTGGGGGCACTTGAATGGAGAGGCAGGGATAGAGCAAGCAGCAGGAAAAGCAGCCGCTCCTGAGTGTGACAAGGGAATGAGACAGGAAGGAAGCAGTTGCCAAGAGTTTCAGGTGTGACTGGATCAGGATGGCAGGAGGAGAGCCCTGCCTGGTAGCCCATGTCCTGCGCTGTGTGACCAGACACGGGACAGGGATTGGGGCCCAGTTTGCAGCAGAAAGCAGGGCCAGAGGTGGGAGAAGAAATCTTGTTTGAAAAAAGAGTAGAAATATTTAGCAACTTTTGAAGCCTGATGTGCCAAGATGAAGCAAGGTTTATGCAAAGAAGTAAAATCATTTAATAGGCCGACATTAGTGGTCAAAATAGGGAAGCTTTCAGGTAAACAAGCCTTTCTTCCAATCCAAAAAAAAAGCACTTTTCTTCAAAACTATATTATACTGACAATACAGCTTAAACTACCTCTTTGCTAACATCACCCAAGTCATATAGTACAATATGACACCCACTGGTGGCAACACAGGCTGTCCTCTGTGCCCATAGCCCTCATTGAGGACCTGCAAGTACAAGGCCAGCCTTCAGCTCATATCAACCCAAACACCTTGTAAATTCATTTTTTTCATGGCTACCGTCAACATCCTTCCTCCAGACTATGTGAACAGTCATAGATGCTAAGGTGGCTGCACACTTGCAACAACTCCATCATGCTGTTCAAGAGGTTTAAGCAATTGCAATATGAAGTCAACTTTAATTAGCATTTTAACTGAGAAACATAGGTGGTGTCTTCATTGTCTGGACTCAAAACCTGGATCTCTTCCTTTGTTTCTATAACAAAGTGACTACTCTCCAGTCCTCCCTCAAACTCTCTCTTAACCAACCCTCCAGTAATACCAAAGTTCAGCAAATCACGCTCATTATAAAAACAGTGTCCAAAAGTCTATGCTCTGTGAAAGTCTGCAAACATCTACTTGCAAAAAGCCAGCAGGTAATACATCTTCACTTACTTAAACTGAAAGTTCACTTTCAGTTACTTCAGTAAATTTACCAAAACTTACTGAAAATCTGCAATAGGTCGTCAGATGCTTGAATACTAGCTCAGTGTTCTAAGAAGAACCATAAGTAAAGGGGATGATCACCAGCAAAGACATTCAGCAAAGACAGTAAAATAAGATGCAACTTTGAAATTTTCTCAGAAGCTTACTTCCCAAACCTTAGCATCACCCCAGATCACTAAATTCATCTTTAAAAGCAAAAGGCCATAGACCAACATATACCAAGTGCAATTGAATTATCCCTGGAGAAGATGTATAAGGATTGTCAATATATTCCCTATCCTGCAAGTGTCCTCATATGACAGCGCTCAAAAATCCCGGAGTGGCTACATTTGCTTCTCCTGGAACATAATATACTTCATCCATTTCACAGTATCTTCATAGAAATTTAATGAATGAAGCTAACCAGTATCCATGAATAAGAATGAACTTGCACAGGGAAAGCAAGAGGACAAAACCTCCAAGTTACTAGCAGAAAAACATTTACAACAAAGTCTCTCCATTTTGGGTTCTGAGTCCCAGTCCTCAGGAGAAATCTACAAAACACTTTCCAAAGATGCCAATCAAAATATACTACTCATGATGACAGAAAATCACTGCCCCAACAGAGATAAGCATTTAAGGCATATTATAATTCTTTCATTTCATTATCACATTCTAATTTGCTTCCTATACTTTTTTTTTCTCTCGTCTTTCTCTATTTCTTTCCAATAGAAAATATTACCATATTATCTCACTTCCTAATATCCCCTCTTCTGTATCGCAGGTACCAAACATTTTCTTTTTATTTATTTGTTTTTGTTTTCTAACCAACTAAGTGAATCCAGCTGAATTCATAGCTTTCCTTCTCAGCTCGCACGTTTCTTTGAAGTTTTGGTGCACCTACTTCTGACCCAAAAAAGAGCTTCTGAACCTGTAAATCTGTCTGTTGTTTCGAACTAAATGAATTGATTTAACAAAGGATGCTCCCTTCTCCCCATAAGCTTTGTTTAAAGAGTACATTAGATCAGAACTGAAAAAACATCACCTCAAATCTATCTTGCGGTATGAATATTATTCAGACTTGGTTTTCACAGTTCTGCTTTTAGTTCTTTATTTTTTCATCTGGTTGAGACTTTTAATGGGATAATATTATCTGCCTTATGAGGGGTTATATGACCTGGCTTTTTTAAAAAGTATGTGCATATTTGTGTATGTAAAGTAATCTCTTCATCAACCTGGACTGTTTGCTATAGCAACACGACCCTTCTTTCCTGTTCGTTTTGTAATACATTAGAGGCCATGCATTACTGCCTCAGCAGGTACCTGTGAGCTGTGTCAGCCTTTTAAAGCAGTATGCCTGAGCTTACCTATAAGATCTGTGTAGTTATGAGATCTCTATCGTGCACCGTAATAAGACTCTGATTCATGACTATATCCCCTAGATATTACCACAAGGTAACTTCACGCAGGACGTAATCCTGCCAGTCCCACAGCGTGGCATTTGCACTTAAAATCAATGGGGTGCCTAGATCTGTAGCTCAGCATGGGGATGGCAGGCAGATCTTTCTGAAATACAAGTGTGTGAATCAGAGGCTCATTGGGCTCCTCATGTCTGCTGATCATAGACGGAAAGCTCCCGAGTGATTTACATAGTCTAATAGATCACGCTGAACAACAGCTTTGAATTTGGGAAGGTTTTGCCCTTTCTCCCATTGAGCACAGCATGTGAGGTGAATACAAGAACATGCCTACTGCTGTTGAAGGGGAGTTAAGCGGTCTGGTAGTAAAGCAGCCAAAAAAGCACAAACACTGAAATTCAGGAAACTCATTTACACAAGCACTGAAACTTTGTAATGGCTAAGTACCTCCTCTGGAATTACTGTTATCATTCGAGAAGGATTATATTTTATCTTCTCCTTTGAAATACTTGTTTTCTTTTCATCGGTGAAAACCCAACAGACTATAAATCACTGCTGTACTTATTGTGTCCTTAATAATAGCGTATCATCTTTTAATCTTTGTGTTCAGAAATGCGTTATAGAAACACTCAGGGACTGAAATTCCAAGGAAATGTTTCTCCAAGTGAAGCTGGTGACATAGAAAGTTTTTACCATAATATTTAACATCACTGACATGTTTCAGTTCAGAATATTCAGGTCTTTGTATAGTTTAGGTGCAAGCTACCTACATTGCTAATATATGACTAATAACACAATCATTCCTGTTTTCCTCAGTGCCTAATTAATTCACTGCAGTCATATGTGTGACCTTATGGCAAAGTGAAAGTCATCTGCACCCCCTCAAACAGCAGAAATGGCCTGGAGACCTATCAAATACACAGGGAATGTATTTGGAGATTAATTCTTTATAAAAGAACATGAGATACTAAGAAAGGACCAGTGGCTGGTTCCACTCGGGTGGAAGTCATCAGCTGCCCCAAACCAAAAAGCACTGGCCAGGGAAGGTTGTTTGGAGAGTGGTGCTGCAGAAAAGGATTTGGAGATAAGAATATGTCCCACACTGAATACATCAATAGGATCACAGGAAAAAGACATGCCAGGATGCTTAAAGATGATGGCACAGGTCATCTTCCAATCCATGCAGGAAGAGTATGGATTGAGCTTGGCTACTGCATTCAGAACTGGACAATCCAGTAACAGTAGGGACCAGAGGAGAACAGGGATAATGAATCCACGTTGAGAAGATCAGAGGAGTTAACTGGAGGTGTTTGGCCAAGAAGAGGGAGAGCAACAGCCTTCAGACGTGCAAAAAGTTAACATAAAGAGCAAAGGAAAAACTCTACTCCTTGTGAATTGGACAGGAATAAATAGTGTTAGACTGCAGCAAGGGAGAGTCATGTTAGACATTAGGAAAAAAAAAGTTAAGGTTTTTGAAATATGAGGAATGCATCTCCACCTTTGAAGGTCTTTAAAAAGAAACCATGCAGATATCTTTCAGCAATGATATGTAGTTGAATTTAAGCAGAACTGATCTCTGAAGGTCTCATCGGCTCTAAGTGGGAAGCCAGCGGTACATGTAGTGTTCATACATAATTTAGGAAACTTGCAGATGCTGCCAGTGGGCTTCCAAAGTCAGCAGTGCTTGAAAGGCACTGAAGTCCTTGACAGCACTTTGCTGTCTTTGTCAGGGATACCCAGGGATGTATGTGGAATTCATTTTTTTCTGTCTGAATATCAAAGTCCTAGATTCATCATCTTTGCAGAACCCTAGAAACAAGGGAATGCTATTTTCTCCATTTTCACTGGTGAAGTGAAAAGTAATAGGCATATTTTGGGAAGCTAGAACACCTATTTTGCCTCAAATATTGTCTCAGCAAACTTGAAATTTTCTTCAAACATGATTTTTTTAAAATCTAAAAGTAATAAAGCCTGGGCAGCTTTTAAACAATATGTTTTGTTTTATCATCTACTCTGTTTTGTTTTATGCTACTCTATTTTAATATCACTTCGAGTAGCTTCATAATTTGTTAGACCACCTTCAAATTGACCTGGCTGGTCTGGTGGTTTGATTATACTTATTTGGAGAGCAGACAAAGCAATGCTACAAGACAAGAAACACAGCAGTTTCCTCTCCAGTGAAGATCTATGAAAAAAGCCATTAGAAGATACATCTAACAAAAAACATTTCTGAAGATCCCTGTGCTACCTGAAGAACAGAGCATCCTTATAAATTTATAGATTCTTTTCTTAGTCCAACATGTATAACATTTAGATGTTTATCGAATAGTTGCTAAATAATGCACTCGGTTTCTAATGATTTTGGAAATGAGAACAGACATATCACAACCACCTCGTTGTCCAGCTTTAATTTTCTTATGAGCATTGATATTTGCTTAGTAGATCTGCCAAACAGATGTTTCATTTTCCTTATTTTGTTGGCAGTGAGTGTGAACCTGGAAGCTCCTGTGATCCTTTTGCAAACTGTCACCTCCTCTGCATCCCTATGCATCTCCAGAGAGAGCAGAGAGGGCTCAGCTCTTTGCAGGACCAGATCTGTATGCTACTGGAAAAATTTACCATGAAAAATACATTGTAGTCAGCAAAATATTTCCCCCTAGGATTAGCAAGCATAACAGGAAAGCAAAGGAAGCTAATGTTTGCCAAAAGGGAAATGATATAGTTCCCCTGTACAAGGCTCAGTTGACCAATCAGTCTTGAAGATGGACCCCAGCATACCCAGGACTGAACACACTACTACTTCTGCCCAGCAGGAATTTATTAGCTTGACACTCTTTCCATAGCTTTCTCTATGTACTCTATTTTTGCAGTATAGAAGTGATCTTGGGGGACAGGCACTCCAAAAGTGTATTTCAGGTAATTGTTGCGTGGGTCTTTGGGAAAAGCAAGTGAGTAGCCACACACATTCCTTTCTCTGACTGGAATGGCTGATGTAGAGGACTGCATAGCATTTATTTTCCACTAAAAAGGCACCTGGCTGCTCAGCCCCAAAGCTGATATTCTCTGTAGTAGTTTTTCTTTGAGGCAATGCTCAGTCTGTTGGGAGGCTCCCAGTAACAGCTGTGCAGAGCACGACCTGGGACTGTAGCTGAGGGCAAATATTCAGAAAGATCCTTTTTCACTCATTCCGCAGCATCTCCTATAGGACATCCGGGAAATACTTCAATTGTCCAGTAGAGCACAGCAGAGATAGCAAATACCTTTAACTGAAACCACTGTTTCCTTTAGGATCTGCTGCAAATGTGAACAAGGAAACTGATTGCCCTTGGTCTCCGTTGTTCTGGAATTGTGGTTGGTAAAGCTGAAGTGTCTCACTGACTCCTGCATTGCAGTTACCTGAGGTGTGGATCATCTTGCTTAACTTTGGATGCCTCTACGGTAAAAGTTCCCATTCAGCCAGTCATTCTCACAGTCAATGGGGATAGATAGGTGCAACCAGGATCTAACTAATCTAATCTCAATTATGCGTTTAGTCTGGATGAATCCTGAAAGCAGTCTCTCCAGTGACTATGAAGGATGTCAGGGCCTCTACTCCCGTGGTAGACCTTTGCTTTTGGTCAGATCAGCCTCAACACCACATATGAAAGACATTTGGGGCAAGGTTCATGCTTCTGTCCTTTATACAATGCCTGGCACCATAAGGAATGATATTTCTTAACTAGACTGCAAGGTCTGACACAGATCTAATAACAAGGCGAATAATTAACATGCTACTGCTATCATCTTGTTTTAAGGTTATTTTCTGGACAGACAATCTCAAGGCAGTTGTAAAACGATCAAGTGTCAAAATCAAGACCAAGAGAGTTGTTTGTCTCCATTTGCTGGTGCCACTGCTACATTTTAAACAGTCATTACAGAAGAGACCACAACGTTGCTTCAAAAAGCACTACTAAGTTTGAATGGTGCTGTTGTTTTTAAGCCTTCATTAGTAATGAGCACTCCCAGCCTAAGAAAACTTTATTTTGTGGACTTGGTTAAAGATTTTGAACAATATTTTTAAGAAGAATATTGCTTTGATGATATACTTGACACATAATACTTGAACAATCCCTGTCTGAAAGCTGTTTGTTAAGACATTATTTTACTTTTGGTGAAAGCAGTGAAATGCTGATGGATTGTCTATAAGATGCATGAGCAGAAGAAGCAAATTAAACATCATGGTCTAGGCGAATAATTATTTTGTCACCTTACTAGGCGAAATTGATTATCAGACATTTCTTATCAATTTATTTTCTCTATACCTGCTTTTTCACAAGAGCGAATGCATATCACTTTATTAAAATTTCATGATCTAAGGGAGCTTTTAATACTGTAAACCAATAATGCCAATAATTCGTTAGTACAAATCATCCAACCTGGTAGAGATGTGCAGAAATTTCAACGGCGGAATAAAATAAAGAAGTTGGGAAGTACAGACTGAGGGTTCCTGGCGGTACCTATATCAAGTCTGTCTCCTTACTCTGTAAAGCATTGTGCACGTACATAGTGAAGAAAAACTCTACCTACGGTACCACAATGTTTTTGAGAGCGACTTCGGAAAATTCATGACATCTGCCCAATGCTGTCACAAAAACTCTGTGCTTTGGGTGTTGTAGCTCAGTCTCTGTAGCCCACAGAAAGCAGAAATACAAGAACATGCACTTGGCAGAGACTTTTGTACGGGGAGTTTTGCAGTCACCAGCTGCAGGAGACACAGACCTTGGCTGCTTGCTGTAGACAAGAACTATGAATTTTGTCATCTCCCAATATACTGCGATCCAATGCCGTTACATGACTCTGCATAGAATTGTAGGATTGGCATAACCGGTTACTTTCTTCATAGCCTTTCTTGCTATCTTGTCAGTACTGATAAGCCCCATACTGCTACTGCAGACACTACTGTCATCTCCTACCCTTCTGTTTGCCAGCATTTGAGAAACAGCCAGAAATCTCATCCCAGAGAAGGTCTTTGTGCCTTCATGGAAACCCCCAAGGTTGTGGAAGGATTTTATGCATATTTCAGTCTGTGGTTTGCTCAAGACTCTGCTGAACTTTGAGCAGCATCATAAATGCTCTGGGCTTTGATGCAAGGCCGTTAATTGCAGGGTCTCCCCAGCTGCACAGATGAGATAATAGACTGAATTCGGACAATGGACCAACTAGAAACACTGATACTGACTAAATGCTTAGCTGCTTTCCACACAAAGGTGGAAGGTGTAGGAGCTCTCTAGATGGGCTTTTGGGCTGTCCTGAAGACTTGTTCAGACCCTTTTGTATTTAGGCAGACCCTTTTGTATTTAGACCAATTTATATGTTTTAGAGCACTTTGTATATTTTGATAAGTTGATCAATACCCTGGGAGGATAGTATGGCTGTCCCAGATACCTGCTGAGGTGGTTCCTACTGCAAAAATTGGTCAAATTGTACACAGACCTGTAAACAGACTATAAAAACAGTTCCTGCAGATGCAGAAAGGATCACATCAGACAGACTTTTGTTCTTTTGTACTGTCACACTTTAGTGCGAAGATAGGAGATGTAGTCTAAGATAATCAATAGCTACAGAATGTGAATTTGCTGTAGTGCTCATGTAAGATCATGAGCCATCTGGATCTAAAAACTGAGCAGAAGAGCTCTTCGGGGAATCTCCCCTCATGCAGATGAAAATGCTGTTGCAAGGATGCTTGCAAGTGAGTCTCCCATCCCTTCACAGACAACAACAGGATGCTCTCTTCAAGAGATTTGATTCCCCATGTGACCATTACCTTTTGTAAAGATCCCACTAAGTTTGTTTTTTATTAAACATTCCATCTATGCATGTCGGTCAACAGTACAGAGAGGTATCTGAGGTTCATTTACATCTGAACCCATAAAACCAACTTCTACTGTAGCAAATTATCCAACCAAGGAGCAAGATATATAATGCAGCATACGGGGATACTTGTCAGGTTTTTATGATAGACAAAAGTGAAAGTCTTTCACCAAGTGAAAAGTCTTTCACCAAGTGAAAGACTGTGCTCTCAGTTGTGGCACATTCTGCTCTGCCAGCTCCGAATTCTACTTATAGTATTCTGTCCCTCTTTAGGAAATACTCTCTGCATCAATCTCAAAACTAGAAATGTTTTCCTTTCCAGCTGTAGGTCGATTGAACTAGAGGGAATAGCAGCAAGGACAAAAGTGATGTCCTTGAATTCTTCATACAAATAATTTAGATTCAATCGGTTTACAGAGGTTAGATACCAGTACATTATTCAAATCCCATTAGACTGTAACATCAAGGGTGAGATGGTATTTAGATAGATCCTGCAAACATGAATCTCCATTTGCTTTTCTTAATGCAGTTAACCTAACATATTTCACCTTACAGCGCAGAACAAGCATTCTAAACAAACACCAAGAAAACATACGTTAAAACAAAAACTCAGTTTCCTGATAAATCTTGCAAGCCATACTGCTGTTTGCATGGTTATAATTATATTAACAGGTTAGAACAGGCCTGAATTTCCAGATTAAATTCACAACAATGAAATAAAATATTTTTCACTACATGTTATGAAGGACAGAAAGGCATCCCTAAGAGTTAATTTGGAGACTCCTTATTCATCTAGGTATATTTGTTCCCTGTGTTCATCATCAAAGAATCCATCTAATAGAATTTAGACATGTAAAATGCAGACTTGTGCATTGGAATGGGAAGTCACCCTGGGCTCCCTGTGTGACCTTTGGAAACTTAATCAGAGGAATCTAAGACACAATTCGTCTCATTCTGAAGATGTAAACAATGATGACCTAAAAAGGCTTGTTTCTTCCCAACAACTGTAAAAAGCCACAGCAGACTCAGATGTCTGTAGATCACAGAAGTCTGTTGTTGGTTTAGGAGGAGTCTACCCTACCTGTTTATAGGAGAGAAGTGGTAAAACCAACTGAAGTCTTGGCTAAATATAAGGGTACAAAACTAGGTGCTTTTTTTGCTGGTCTCATTTTAAAGAGAGGAGTCTCATCACCATGAGTCCACAAGCTTTCTAAAGAGTCCCCTGGGATGGATAGCTGGAGGACATTCCTGGCTCAGGCATCCCTTACAAAACCTCAGTCCTGGATCATGGAGTAGGTCACCAGGGGCGACTGTCACACTCATATGTTGGATCCTAGAAACAGCATAGTTGTAAAAAAAATGTAAGAGAACTTGGAAAATCTCTGAATCTATGTTAATTGATGCTTGCAAGAACTGATTAGCTCTACCCTTCTCTACTACAAGCCTCAACAAGCAAGTCCCCTTAGCTCATTTATAAGTCCTGCTGGAGTATGTAAGTGGATTGAAATTTTATAGCTATATATGGTCTTTACAAGCAGTGAATTAGGACTTCCACATCTTTCCACAATCTCTGCTGCAGCCAAGACAAGGGTATTTTTCACTAAACTTGAAATCTCTGACTTAGTCAGAGAAAGCGATGAGACAATGTGTACAGGAAATGAAATCTCTGGAACAAAACAAGCTGGATAGCTAGAATGGGAGCCAAGTAAACAGGAGAGAGTGACACCAGAATCACACAACATCCACATCTTTGGCTGCCAAGTTCTTAATAAATGCTCCCTTTGCTTCAATGTTTTGCTCTCCACCTTCTGTCTATTCCTTTCCTTACTCTGGGATGGAGGTTCCCACCTCATTTGTGCTTTTCAGGTCTGAATTCCACCTTTCTCAAAGTTATTCTGTAGTGTGCTGTGCTATTTGTGCTAAAGTCTCAAGGAAACTATTACAGAAATTTGGGAATGGCAAGGAACTGCCCTCCTGTGCAATGTGCTGTAGGTGTCCCTGCTTGAGCAGGCAGGTTGGACAAGATGATCTCTAGAGGTCCCTTTCAACCTCAACCATTCTGTGATTCAGGTGTTTTAACAGCACTCAGCACAAAGGGGTTTTGGTGGGCAATGTTACTCCTGGGTCTTTTCACAGCACAGATGCTCCATCTCTTCTCCCTGTGAACCTAGGGTGATATAACAAGTGCTGATGGCTAACATTAAAAATGCAAAGACAGACAACCACTCATAAGGAAAGACATCTTAATCATGGAGACAGTGGCTGCAACAGCTTAGTTACTCCAGGGTTTGTGATTTTCCCTTGAAGATCACCCTTAGAAAGAGGGAGGAGAGCCCTTGGAGTTTCATTTCATTACGTGTGGTTTGACACTGACATACTATTTCTGGGATCTGAGAAACTCTTCCAAAGTAGACTGTGTGCAGCAGTCATTCAGTCAACATACTTTTGGGGAAATCTTATATTACGAAATGTGCACATATGAGATCATGGACAAAAACCTTCCGGAACAGATGCAGATCTTCTGAGCATCCAACTAGCACAGCAAGGACTATGGCTATCACAAGTGACTATTCACAAAATTTCAGAGATAGGTTGAGGATTGGTATACTTAAAATCCTCTAGCATCTTTATAATTATTTTTGATTATATAGCCTGTCATAGTGAAAAGTTTGTGAGGTTCCCAGCTTTCACTGACTGTCAAAGGGAGTTGAACAGCTTATTGGCACACTATAAACCTAACCTGAAAAGTGGAAATAAGGAATGTAAAAACATTGACTTGCCAGGGCTTTGGTTACATCTTTCGCCTCTTCTCTTTTATCAGCACACTAACAGCTGATAGATGCGCAAGAAAAGGCAAAAGGAAAGAAACTCTTCAACAGGAGACAAAAATGAATCACATCAGAATAAACATAATTCCTCACCCATGAAGGGCAATTAAACTTATTTTACTAGTGAAAAGGGAAATGAATAAAGCTATGAGTGTTTTAAAACTCATAAAAGCAATTTTTACATTCCCCCTTCACGGATGAGCTCTTGCATGGCCCAAGTTTGTGAGCTCATTATCAGTTGCCATTCAGCAAGCGGCAGGTTGTTAAAGTGCTTTGTCAACTCTCCTCCCTTTCCAACTTTTTTCACCATTAATTCAAGAGTGCTTTTTTTTCCCTTCCACCAAGAAGTTTAACCCAATCACAGTTATGTTTAAAGAATGACAAGTAATGCATTTAGGTACCCATCTCTTCTCTTTATGCCAGTTCTGTAAGGGGTCAGACAAACATTGATAGATTTTCTGACTGTTTGTTTGTTTTTTTCCCTAGCAGCTGTTGAGAACTATACAGGTGAAAATATATTACTTAGGCCCTGGACTCTCAAGGCAGCACTGTGGAACAAATCCTGAAAAACAGCAGTGATGTACAAGCAAGCAGGCTAAAGATAGGCTTTTGAAAGCCTGGCAAGTTGAACCCTCTTTCATCCCTGAGCAGAATTGCCACTGTATGAGCAGATCTCACTATGTGAGCAGATATACACTATTTTGAAGGTCTGCATCGTGTCTGGGTTTTTCTGCATTATTTGGATTTGTTTTCCCCATGCTGAATAAGCTGATTTGCAACAAACTGGCATATTTGAGTGGCTCTGGCTTCAGACTGATTTAATTTTGCAGGCAAAAGTTGTCTTCTTGTTTGGTGCTTATACAATCACACACACAACAGGGGAGATGAGTGAGGTCTTGATCCGTGTCTGGTTCCTATAAGCTCTCATATAATAGAAATGAGCTTTATTTGTGACCTGCTGCATTGAAGATATCTGTATTTGCCAGTGCTTCAGGAGGTTAATGCAAGTCCTCTGACAAAAGTGTGTGCAAACAACCTGGCTTTTAATGACAGCTATTATGTCCAGGAATTTAAAAGAGTGTGTTGAAATGCAGTGCTTTGGTTACGCCTTCCATTTTTGGGGTGAGGACCCGATTCAGCCACAAGAAAGGTAACGTCTCAGGTGGGATTTCAGAGGTCTAAAACAACAGCACACAAAAGAAGACACATCCCAGGTGCTATTTCCAGACAGGTCAGCGTATGTGCAGTTGCACGGAGCCTGCTGAAAGCTCAGCTTTCATACAAGCACCTTGGTTAAGTGAGCATCTCTCAAAAGAGTTGCTTTGTTCCTGTGCATAAAATACTGAAGCTTTTAGACATTACTTATAAAGACTGCAGTGTGGCAGGACAGTCGCCCAGCCTACAAAGTACCCTCCTGACCTTTCGTGCCATCCCACTGTCCTGCACTTTTTAATGCATTAATTTGAATGCACTGTAATGAAAGGGTAAGGAAGTTTGTGCAGTGCTGTTGGTTCAGTTGTCTGCAGTTGCTTGTGTGGGATGATTCTGCAATGTTTATTGCCAGATCGTGCCCCAGAAGTTTTCTCCTATTGAATACCTTCATCAGTGCTCCCCAGATGCCCAGGATTCGGGCATCCTATAAGCACACGCACATGGAAACGTGTAGTTTGGAAGGGATTCTTCCTTGAGCTCCTGGGCACGAGGTTTATGAGCAGCACACTTATTCTCTGTGGTAATCACGTCATGTTCTTGCTTATGAAGCCAGAGCTCAGCCCAACAAAACTATTGGTAAATAAGGTAAATCTCAATATTCAACCCTCTAAATGGTCAACACATAATAATACATAGATCACTTATAGTACAAAAGTCAGAAAGGTTGTAACGGCACCAGTTGCACATTAGTACAATGGTACTTCGGAAAATAATACACATTTTTCCTAATTTGCTGCTTATATGTTTAAGAAATGTCCCTCTTAGACACAAATTCAATAAGTTCTTGGTATTTTGTGTGGTACCTGAATATGTCATTATGTGATACACACCATTTTACTGCTTTCTAATATAACATCTCTCTGGTGTGAAATATTGTTAATGATCAGCATAAAATATTGATCATTCTAGAATAGTTGTAAATCAAAATTTATTTTGTACCTGGGCAGCCATGAGTATATGATTAACTTTTATAAAATGGGCTGGATTTGGGGACACATTTGATTGGTCAATATTAGCTCTAAGTCACAAGCATAAATCCTCATGACTAAACAGGTTGAAATACATTAGTCTTGTGGCCCTTCATCGTAACAATTTGCCTATCAAACAGAAAGAAAAAAGTACCAGGGAGGGGAAAAAAACCCACAAAACTTTAATTTTATTCTCGTTTTCCAGTTAAACATAGCATGCGTTAAGTCCGCATTTTGCTGCATCTTTAGGGGTCTTTTACACCCACATGTGACCTGCCTTTTGGACAAACCCTTTGGAGCTTGCACAGCTTGGAGGAGCTTGCAAGAATCAGCATCCTGCAAAAGGCACTTACATGCTCAGCCAAGGCCTGAAGCCATCACAGCTCCCTTCCTGCATCCCAGACCAAGCCTGAAGAGTGCGAAGCCACCTGCTGTTGCTTGGAATGCCACAATGAGGGAAAACCATGGCATGGATTGATCAGGAGCACGTGGTGTTCTTGCACCTCACTTCCTCCATGGCCTGGGGTTTCTCCAGGGCTACATGCTCTGCTCCAGCTTCTGTCTAAATCTAAGGCAATCCATTTTGCACTGTCTGTTAGATTTGTGAGCTATAAATACCAAATGTTTGTGGGAGAGGGAAAACAGAATTTTCTTCTTGCTTACAGAGAGGCCTCCTGCTTCCTTGCATAGGCAGTTGATGGAACCCAGTAAAAGTGTCTATTGCTGTTTCAGCCCATCACTGGTAGGGAGCAGCCACATTTAGCAGTGACATTCACAGAACTGAGAGCCTTTTTACTTCTATCCCTCTCCTTCTCTTTGGATATGCATTAGGAATCGCCCTGGGCATGCCTCACTAGAGACTTTGGCTTTATTTAAAGAAAATCAATCATCAGCCTCATGGGAGAGGTTTGCATCTTGTGTTTCTGAAGGAACTTTTCCACTGGTTCTTCTCCTGAGGCTGCATTAGGGGTCTGGCATTTTTGGGTCCCGCATGACCCCTTGGCTGCATGGGGCTTTGGGGGCATCCTGTGGCCTTGCAGGACCCAGCAGAGCATTTTGTCTCTGAGCTCCTCCCTGCAGCCCCGGCTTGGGGATGATAAATACTGCCTTGTGTCCTGCCACTTACCTGCAATAGGGATTCAGGCAGGCATAGCAATCAGGCAGCATGGAAACCTGGAATATAAATATTAATGGGAAAGCCTATGTAAGGTGGGAAGAGGACCAGCAAATGGACTTTGGTACTTGGACTTTTTGCCTGGAGCAGCAAACATGGGCAGCTGGGATGTCCTCTCAGAACAGCTAACCCAGATGTAGGGGCTAACACCTACATACACAAAGATGCCTCTATCTGTGGTAGGTAGGTACCTACCACCGCTTTAGACCAACAGTCATCGGGCTCCTAGGCACCCCTGAGGAGCTCACCTCCAAGTGACGGTGACAAGGACATGCAGGAAATCCGCGTCACATCAAGGGACTGATCAGCACCTTTGTCACTTGCCTATGCCACCTGTCTGGCACAAAAGCTGTAATAACTACCTGCAGACAGTTAATGATGTGTTTATGTACCCAATCTCTAACACTCTATAAATGATTGCGAACAGCCATATAAACATCTTCCTAGAGCCATATTAAACAACTGTTCCCATGAGATCTATAAATGAGTATTATTCATCAGAGAACAATGTTATTCAATGAATCCAAATAGAATCCATTATTTTATACTCAGGAATTAGGTTGTTTTATTATGGAAACTCTTTCGAAACTTTAATTATAGTGCTACTTCTGATGGTGCATGTTAAAAATGCTTCTTTATTTCTTGTGAATGCTGAAATACTTGAGTCCTACAGAAAAAATTCAGTCCAGGAAAACAACTAAAATGTAATAAAATGGTGATTATTTTGTTTTCCTTAAAGCAGTCAGGGCAAGTCTAACGCAGAGTTAGTATTTGGATAACAATAAAACCCATATTAGATGGGAAATAGTTTTATTTGCTCAAAGCAAACCTAAAGACATTTCCTAAACAATGGATTTAGAAGAAAGTTCAGTCAAAATTGGAAGGATTGCGTGCAAAATTGCGTGCAAAAGCTATTAAGCAGAGAGCAGTCATTTCTCATCTGAGTGGTTAGGGAATTATCCTGTCTGTGAGTTAAATGTCCTCTGCAACAGATTTTAGCACCTTTCTGACCCAGTGGCCAAAAAGAACAGTTAAACAGTAGAAATTCTGCTCATTGCTTTCCAAAGACTCACCACTTCTAGTTTAGATAAGAAGTGAGTCACCAGCAATTTTAATATGAGGTGTTGCTAGCTCTGTTGCGCACATTTTTTGACTTCAGAGGATGCTTGCTTGCCTCCAGCTATTCCTGCAAGGGATGATTCTTTGTGTGGAGCAGCATCAAGCACAGCACAGCGTTTTGATGTGCCAGGGATCTAGAGAGTGATTTGCTTTGATTTGATCTGATTGCTTTTAAAAGAAACAGACAAATAGCTATCCTGAAGTAAAAGCTGTTTTCCTCGCGGACTACTATTTTTGGAAAAGGAGGGCCTTTTCTTTCTAAGCAGCACAGAAAGGGACACATTTAGCCCCCCAAGTGCTAAAGCCCTCTTAACCGGGGCTCGTACAGCAACTAATAAGAGTTACTTAATCCCGAGAACTGCTTCCGTGTGACATCTCTTCTCTGTTTACACAGATGGTCGGGTTCACACTGGGCAGACCCTTAAATGTTCTTGTTTGACTTGTGCCCTCAGCATCCAGGGTTGCTTCACAGTCTTTACTCTGTTTGCAGGGCCATCTGTTTGCCTGGCAGGCTGCCGGGGGAGAGGCTGCTTGTACCCTTGCCTGTGGACATATGGTTGCAATGCGCAGCGAGGGGCAGCCTACAACACACAGCGAGAGGCTGCAAGAGCGGAGCAGGCTTTCAGGTGCCAAGGGAAATTCTCCTCTGCACTCCCTTCCACTGATGATTTCACTCCTTCGGGGGACAGGGGAAAGCCAGGCTGAAATGTGTATCTATGACACAGACAGGGAGTCTGGGGATGGCTGCTCATACCATTCCCGGAGGAGCCACAGGCAGTGAGATGACGTTCGTCTGCAAGGTAAGTACCATCCTTTGAGACGCGTGTCCTGAGCTCCCTCTACAATGAACAAAATAAAATGGGCTCAATGCCTGTGTCATGTCACGTGCACTGCCTTAGGCATTTCTCCTTTAGGATAAGTGACACCTTGGATTTCAAGGGAGTTGAAGATGGATGAATCCTGTAGCATGTCCAGCCTGTAGACATCTCTGGTCAGGCAGGGCCCAGTCCTGTCTCCTGCTGGCTTCATTCCAGCAGCCAGAGCAAACACCAACACAAGTGAAACCTCAGAGAACCTACTCTTATAGGCTGGATCTGCATATGACAGCATTGGTTGCACTCGTAACAGATGGATATATGTCATTTTAAGGCCCAGGTAGAACAGCCTCAAAAATGCAAGGGTGGTTTTCACAGGAGCAATCTGTTGAAAGCTGGTGTTCCCCCAACTTACCTTCACCTTAACAGCCATTGCCAAAAACCATCCTCCTGAGGGTATCATTTGGGTAGAGTCTCACAGAAAGCAGCAGGTCACACTTGCAACAGAGTATGTGGACAGGGGCAATGAGCCCCAGACTTCATGTTTACAGATGATTACCTGTTTAGGGCTGTTTGAATGAAGGAGAAATCCTCAGAGGATAGGAGGAAGTAGGTTCAAAACAATGGAGAATTTAGTCAGTACTACTTCCAGAAGATTAATAATATGCCCTAAATGTATAATCTCAAATTAGTGTGCAGTTCCACTCTTTCAGTGGTGTTTTCTAATAGTTTTTGAAAGGATTTCAACAAGAAGACTTGTTGAAACCTTTTATTCATTTTATTCCAACTTTTTATTACAGGTAACAAAAGCTGAGAAAATACATTTTAAAATTGCTACTATTATTATGTTCATAAACTACTCATGACTAGACAGTGAAGTGCTAGCTCTTTTACAGAAAAGCGCAATGAAATATTTGCTTTACAGTTCTCTCTATCTTTGGAAGATACCTGTACCCAAAACACTCTTTAGAGATGCAGAGTTGGAAGAAAAGTCTCAAAATGAAATGTCTATAGAGGAGATTTAGAAGCAAATTAGTAAATTAACAGGCAAAAAATGCTAGAACCAGATGATATTAATTTAAATGTTCAGATAGTACTCAAATATGAAACTAATGAATCACTAAGTATTGTTTAACTGACCCTTTCTATCAGAGAAATGGACAGCATTTCTCTAATATAGAAATGCAATCCCAGTAGCAAACACAATGCTAGTCTTTATAAAGAGCCTTAAAAGCAATATAGAAATTCAGAGATTAGTGACCGTCTGTTACATGAGGCAAAAAGTTCTAATATGTAATAAAGAACAAAATTAACAAAACAATTATACAAAAAAAAGTTATATTACAGAGAATTAATGTGCTTTTTAAAAAAAGAAAACATGCTTCACAAATCTAATAGGATTATTTACAATAAGACAACAAGCAAGAAGGTAAAGAAGGTTTTGATGTTGTACAGTACCTAGAGCTTCAAAAACTCTAAATCTCTCAGCAAAAACACTTAAAGAAAATAAATTCTTATGGGATAAGAGGAAAAGTCCTACTTCATATTAATTACTGAAAGCAATTAAATTAAGCAATTTCTAAATTAATTAATTAAGAAATAAGGTAGAAATGAACTGTTTGGCTTTGCACTGGAGAAAAAGGTGGGGTTAAGAATCGTTACCAAGGTCTGTTGGTGTGTTCATAAATCATCTGGGAGAAAGGGAAGATATTCAACCTAGGCAACTCTAACCCTGATGAGCTGTTGAAGAATCTTGTGATATTCAGCAATTTTGAGACAAAAAAAAATGATATATTTCTTTTATTTTGGACACATCTCACAGTTCTTATCGGTGGATGTATTAACTGGGTATTGCCTATAACATGCACATGGGAGGTCTGATAACTATGTTGTATTTACTGCAGAAGTAAATCCACTGTAGGAATTTGGATGCCTATAAAGGCTCTAAGAGATGTTTGGAAAATCTTGCCTTCCAACACAAGACCTCTGACCAGTGCAAGATGTGTTTGCACAACACGTGCTGTGATTTCACTGCATTCTTTTGCCTTACTCCCAGGCCTCAGCTCTGTCCACTCTGTCAGCAAAAGTGATCCAAAACCAATGCCACTCCTGAAGGAGCCTTGTGACTGCTGAAGTTTGTGGTGGGGAGACCAGCAAGGGTTGCAGAAGGCCTGCTCCTAGCTCGGTCCTGGCCAGGTTCTTGCTGGCCATCTTGTCGTGTCCTTCGCCAACCTACTCCAAATTCTCCTCCCTCCACCTAGCAGGATGGATCAAGGCAAGTGGTCAAGAGCAATGCCAGAGTCAGTGGGCATGAGGAACAGGCAACCATCTCCTCCTCCCTGCAAGGCAGTACTGTCTGCACACGTGGAAAATGTGGCAGTGCAGAGAGCAGCTGCCCACACACCCCAAAGCCCAGGCAATGCTGTTTGTGCCCACAGGGAGGGACAGCTGTCAAAACAGGAGGTTTGGGCATGAACAAGCACCTGACACAGGTTGTGTGAACACCCATCAAAGGCAACATGGACATTTGCTGAAGTTTGAATTTGTCCTGCAGGTTTACAGAAAAAATACAAACTGATAAGCAGAGGCAGATGAAGCTTCAGTAGAAAAATAAGTCAAACTAGATGGAAAAGGTAAAGCAATATCAGTGCAGCAAAAGCAAAGTCCAACGAACTCGGGTAGCAGTGATATGAACATACTGGAAAGAATATTTTTGAAAGTTGCTACTGTAAATCCTTTTAATTCCATCCCAGCTCTTGGCAAAATGGAAAGTGAGCCCTTTCTGTGATTCGCTGTCCCAGTGCACCACATAAATCCTCCTAAGTGAAAAACTGACACTGATTTTTTCTGGCATTTTTGCCTTTGAGTTTAAACAAAACTCTAGTTTCTCCCACTGTTCAATCTGTGAGCAGTCAGTGTTCAGATCGTGAGCTCAAAATTGGACAACTTGACAGCATATATCATGCAAAACCCAATCACAAGAAATTTTGCTCCACAATTCCAAATGGAGATGGAGGGAGAAGGCATCTTCAGTATAGTCCTTTACCACCCTACCTGCTTCAGTAAATTTTCCTTCATTGCTGAACTGGTTCCTTTTTCTCTATTTCCTATCTTAGTCATATATGTGGTAAATCAGGCCCATCCAGTATTTATGGCAACTCTTATTTCATATTGATTATTTTTAGCTCTTAGTATTCAGCAGCAGCAGAATTCTCTACTGAAGTTCTGTGTGAAATCAAACTACAACAGCACTCTCATAATAATTATTTTATGAATTAATTACAGGTAAGTGGCAGTGCATAAGGGCAATTGCAATTATCTGTATTATACAGCGAACGGCTGCAAACTGTCATGCAGCTGGGCCCATATCCTTCTGCCCTGACTCTTGAGAATAAGCCCATTGAACCTAACAGAACCCCTTGCATCAGGATTTCTCACAGACCGTGTTGATTGAATACTTCTGTCTTAGGCTTGTGGGTTTTTTTCCCCCAAAAACCCTATTAGAGGCTTTTCCCTCTCTTCCATACTCATATTCAATTGCTATGTGGTGCAGGTTTCAAGGTTGCACAGTATCACTGATGGCCTTCATCCTAGCAGCCGCTTGCTTGGGAAAAGCTCTCATCAAAATGAATCAGGAAGGAGTGTGGAAGCATCTCTCCAATACCACTCACTTGAGGTCAGGCTGGGCCCTGCGCAGTTGTGTGATATCTCATCTCTGCTCATACTTGTAAATATTTCTAACGAAAGCATTAAGAGAGTCACCAAGTAAGAGAGACAATAAATTCAGGACTTTTTCACCTCCTCCTGGCACATGCTCAGTTGCAGTTTCATTTCTCAGAAACCCATACGGTTTGCAGAGACCAAGAGAAGCAGAGCTGAGTGTTACTGGAGCATCCCAGAGGGGAGAGGTTATTTCCCCATATTCCATAGGTCTAGTGCTAGGCCTCAAGCTGGAGCCCCCAAGAGGAGCTTCCTCGGGTGGGCTGAGTTGTGGGTGACTCACAAGTGCTGCCTGTTCTGCCTGTGGCCTCGCACTAACCCTGGAAATAGGTTGCAAATATTTTGCATTGCCATAGTGCTCACTATCCCCGATAGGCCCTTTTTGCTCCCTATATCCCTCATCCTTCTTTAGCCTGCATTGTTCCAAGCAATGAACTCCAGAAGGAAAACTGGGTCTTGAAATCAAAAAAAATGTGTGGGAAGAAGAAGAGATCAAAGACTAATTAGTCTAGTTTTTAGGAAACAAACCATAGCTCAAGCTAAAAGGAATCTAGGAAAACAAGATAAAGATCTCTGAGGCTGCAGAATTCAGCTCCAGAGTTGCAGTACTCTGCCAAGCCTGCAGTGAGACCTAAAGGTGCTATAGCATCATCATAACAAAGGTGAGAGAGGATTAAAATAGAAATACTTTTCTACATAGCAAATTACAAAATAGTCAGGGAAAGCTAGACAAATATATAATCTATGCTAAGTGCAGTCTTAGTTTTGCAATCTTTTTGAAATGTAAAAATCAATATAAATTTTGAGGAATATAAATAATTCCCCAAAATGAATGGTTTAAGAACATTTTGTTTACAGTGCCAGAAGGCACAGTGTGTTAATTGCTCTTTAACCCTGGCTGAAGCTGTTCTGTATATTTAAAACATTAGTGAAAGTTACAGGATCTGTAGCTTCAAAACACCTCTAAATCTCAGAATTTTGCTGTTTCTATCTTCTCAGCTGTTTTGAAATATTTTTCTAACCTTTCTGAAATACCCACAGGGCAAGCAGCTAATGTCTTCGTTTTTACTGAGAAAAAAAAATAGTTTGTTAGACTTTGCTTATCTCCAAATACTCTTTATCTGAGAAGACCTAAATAAGAGAACCTGTATCAGTAAAACACATGGGAAAGGATTAAAATGGAGTAAAGGCCAAAGCCTGCCCCCATCAAAACATATCTAAAATATACAGTGACTTCCATGGGGGCACATGCCTGCTTTGGAGAGGATCTTAATTTTATAATTATGATTCCCTGTGTTTAGTTTTATAACAGGATTAACACAGCTCTGAAGGAGGCTTGTTATACCCTAACTACTTTCAACTTCCTGATACCCTTTTGCACATCTAATCTTTGATGTCAAAGTGACTAAGAGAATCAAAAATCCAGCTGAACCTTCAGGTCTGGACTTTTCTTGAAAAAAGAACCTTCATTTTTAAGAGCCATATGAGAAGTTGGATTTGCCAAGAGGAGGTTCTGACAGCAGAGCTTCTGCTTTCCCACCTTTCTGCAGGAGGTTTCCCTGATGCCCCAGCATACATCATCAGAGAAGGCGGCAGCGGATTCAGCAACACTCGAACATCCTGCTTCAGCTATAGGCCTATGACATCTCAACAAGTTGAGTGTTTAGGTCTTTCTAAAATCAATCAATAAGGACAAAACATTGTGATGAGACATCAGTATCTTAGTTATTCACTAGAGATATAGCCATATCTCTATTGAGTCTACATACAGGTGACAGAGGGTAGGGAGTAATTCATTAGCCTGAGGTAGAGAACACAACCTCAATCAAGATTAATCACGCCCTAAAAGTGCTCATATTCTCTCCAGTGACTTTGAAGAGTGACTAGCTTTGTCCATAAGCCATGTGAGATGAATCACAGCCCCAGTTAGCCAGAAAACATATATAATACATGAAAAGGGGGATGAAAAAAAAGCTCTGAGACCTCAGAACATTGATTCAGTCCATGAAGAGGACAGTTCTCTCCCTCTAGATAACTAAACTGTTTCATAGCTACCAATGAATGGCAGTCCCATGGAGAAGTGGATACTGGGAGGGCCATATCACTTGTCAGCATTTGCAAGAAGTCCTAAAATAGTCTGAAGATGAAAGGCAGTTGCACTGGATATCTTTCCTTTCTGTCTCATGATTGGCCATAAATAGAGGCTTTCTACT
Source organism: Tinamus guttatus (assembly GCF_059628265.1). Lineage (NCBI taxonomy): Eukaryota > Metazoa > Chordata > Aves > Tinamiformes > Tinamidae > Tinamus > Tinamus guttatus. The sequence goes on from NW_028289133.1 coordinate 4,484,011, forward strand.
ATCCAAAATAAAAGGCAGGACATAACCTCCAGAAAAATATTTTAGGCAGCTTGTGTGATTAATCACCTTTCATTGCAAAGGGTGGAGAACAGACAACTCTGGGTCTGTGCTTCTTAGAGATGTCCTTTAGAAAGAAAATTGCTTCCATCTGATTGAATTGTTTGTTTAAGATCTGGAAATAAGAAAAATCTGTTTACATGGAAATAAATTTCTTTTTTGTCCCTTACTACATCCATTATCTTGTCTTTTACTGTGGCTGAAGTAAAGTTCAAAAGTGATGTGTGGTCTAAGACAGACTTAGAATTATTTCCTTAGAATTACCTATTTATTTATGAGCTAGGTTAGCCCAGCTTAAGTGATATATTTGGCAGACCCAGTTCTTTTGTCAGAAATATAAAATACCATGAGCATTTGAGAAGCTGATTCTTATTGATTCTCAGCCCTTTCAAAATTCAGTTCTGCTGCTGCCCTTTCAAGTGTTCCTCTTTAAGTCCAAGTGCTGACTAAAGCAGCTGTTCTTGGGAAGTTATGGAAACCATGGGAAGAAAATTCTTTCTGGAGAGTTATCTTGGGTGACAGCACAGTTTAAAAGCAAACAGCATAAGCTACTTACAGAGAAAGCAACATCTACCTCTTCCATCTTCCAAAACACTTGGGCTTAAGTCACTCCTATATCTCACTGAAGATCACTGCTTTCCTCAGTGCAGAAATGTGAGGGCTTAGGTTTCTACCTTGGCCTCCCAGTATGACCTTGAGGAAATCATCCAGTTGTTTATTTCTATAAAATAGATTGCCTAAGACTGAATTCTGCAGGGAGTGATCAGTATGACCTGGGGCATGGAGGCAGGCAGAATGTTTCAAACATGAGTCTGAACAGCTTTTTGCTTTGCATTCTCAAGATTTCACACCCTCCTGTTAAGTAAACCATTTTATACACCAGAGTTTCTCTATAGAGTTGTGAACTGTAATGTTTTTCCAAACAGCTGGATTTCATTCTGTTATTTCACCTTCCCCTCCACACAGGTGAACCCCAGTGGGGCTTAAGAATCAATTCTTATCTTCGAAGAAGTTAAAGCAGCTAATAAGATTAATAGGGTTACCTTCATTTCCAGATAAAATTGGTCAACTTTTACTCAATGATTTGTGCATCAAAAATGTCAACTAAAAGTCATATAAGGTCGATATCTTATAACACTTGGCAGACATAAAGGACTGTGGGATATGATTGACTAGGGAACAGCCCTTATTTCTTTGTTTTTAAATGTTTTATGGAAAGGTCACTAGAAATTTTAACTATTTAGGATTTTAGGGCTTCTGTCTGCCTTGGTTACAATGAGTGTCTATAGCAATGAGAAATCTCTGATATATGTTTCCTAACCTTAGACTGATGGACTTTGCAGTTTCACTTGATGAAAGCTCTGTTCAGCATGAAACTTTCTCCATGTTGCAAAAGACTAAGCAGAAACTTGCAAACATCTCAGAAAAAAAAATGGCATATGGTGTTGTATAAAATAGTCTAGCAGTCAAACCTTGCAGAGTTACAGTGTGGTCTGTGTTCACAGTACCTCAGCCCAATGAGGGGGAGCACAGGTAGGTTGGTGTGGACTTAAGGTCAAAGAGGGCAGGGTGCAAAGCAGGCCAGGCAGTTTCTCACTTATTGGTTGGTGGCAGGAGGCTGGGTCCAAACCCCTTTTCCATCCATGAAAGGCAGAGCCTCTGCTGTCCATCCTGTATAACCAAAGCATTGTTTTAATCCATTCTAGTCCCTTCCAGTTCTCCCCAGTACCATCTTTTGCCCACTCCAGATCCCCACAGATTTAGCCTCCTTGCACAGCCAGTTCCAGTTTCCTCTCTAGGTTCCCAGGGTGGCTCATTCTCTGCTTCTTTCTCACCTGGTCTCGCTCTCAATCTCCTAACATTGGTTTTCCTTCTAAAAGCAAAGTGATCATCTTCTCGTCCAAGCATTCTTGTCCAGCATTCTTGTCCAAACATGTTTTCTAACCTTCTTCCTCTAATCATTACTTAATTTAAATACATCCCTCACCAGCCATGTGGGTCCCAGACCCCCCAGGCTTTCACTCACCTGCTCTTCACCATCTATACTTGCTTCTTCTGTTTTATTCTATTCATCTGACTAGTCCAGTGATTAAGGGGGTGGCTTTTCATCAGGTGTATAGCTATAACACTTAGCTCCCCAGGTCTCAAAGTCAACTGAATAAGAGTTGCTACAAGGATCAGTTTAGAAGAACACCCTTTTGTTTAGAAGATACAGATGTCCGTGTTGATGGGATTCAGAAAATGGAGAGTGAAAAGCAGTGAACGAAGATTCACATCTTGTAAATGCTTATTCTAAACAGCAGTTCCACTGAACACTGGAAAAAAAAGGAGAGAAAAAAAGAGAGAGAGAATGCAACAGCAGCCATCATCAGGACTTTCATACTGGGCTCAGACTGTGCTGAGAACAGCACCATATCTCCTGTGAATGCAACTGGTAGGTGATGGTATAAGGGATGGATCTGTTTCTAAAGGACACAGAACAATACAGGCTCTATGTAGGAAAACTCATGTGATTTCATTGAAAGAAGGCTATGCATTACTGGCTCGTTAGAACATTTTGAGTTTTGCTGTCAGTATAAAGGCTTTCACAACGAAACTGCACACTACACAGGATAGGATATTCATAAAGTTTTTAACTTAATTCCTTGGTTTCCAATTAAAATGACATCTAAGAGGCAGAGATGGAGAGCCATGAGATATTAGTGCAGTGCTTAAAATTAGACTAATTCTAGAAGCAGTCTCTTAAGAAAAAAATTAATTCCCATTAGAGACTCTGCAAAAGCCAGCTGTGGGACGGGAGCTTTGTTATTGTTTATATTAACAATGAGTATAATGACTCTGAAATCAAGGTTTTCTGGTTTGTAAATTATGCTAAAGACCAACAAATGATAACGAGCTTTGAAATTGGACTCTGAAGTAATATCAAATGGTGAATGTGATTAAATATAGATAAACAGAGAACAATCAGTCATGGAACAAGAAACCAAAAAGCAATTGCAAAAATGGAAATTTACAGCTGCAAACTGCCAAGAAAAAGATTTATCAAAGAAAGAGAAAATGGATCAGAAGATGCCCCGAGTTCAGGCAGCAGCTTCTCTGATGAATGCAAACAGCACGTTGTCTACAGAGCTGGAGAGTATAATCGTTCAAAAATCAAAGTGAGAGGTAGCACAATGTTTCTGTATAACATAGCAGCTACAGGCCATTTACATAAACTGTCTTTATGTTTTTGAAAGAACAGGATTTCTCTTAATGGGACACAAACAGAAGTCTAATATTATGCATCTCTTTACTCAAATGATGGATAAGGTGAGTGAATGTGAGCTTGTTCTTCAGTGCCTGATGAAGAAGGCCACATGTAGCAGACAACTAAACATTCCCACACTGAATCAATATTGTTGCTCATAAAAAAAAAACATATACATGCAAGAATAGCAGGGAAGAAATATATTCACCTCTGAAGGATATGGTAATAAAATATTTTGGAGGCAAGAACTGAGGGGTGCTTCCCCTCACGAGCTGTGCTTGGTGCAGTCAGAGACATCCTAAGGAGTCAGTGGCTGGAGTAACACACCTTTTATAAAAAGATGTCTTCTACCTTAGAGAGCTTTCAATGTAAATAGGTAGAACACAACTGGGTAACACTTTTTAGTGAAGTGACTTGCCTTAAACTGCTGCCAAGAAATATCCAGGACCTCCATACAGCAGTATAGTGGACTACTACATACAGTCACTGTTCTAACGTACAGAACATATGTCCAGCAAAGATTAATCCTGTTGTTAGCTTTCCCTTGCACTTTTTGGTCAACCCTGTTTCCATTCTTTCATTTCTGACACTCAATTTGCAGATCTGCCATGTCCTCCTCTCCTTTATTGGTGCTGCTGTAAAGCTGCTCTGTAGTACATCTAATATCCCCATCCTGCACAGCACAAGCTGTTCAGCATGGATGGATTGCTCTTTGTTCAACTCTCTTGTGTTCCTATGACACTGTTGTTGACAGGCTTTGAGCACGTCACACATAGAAAGGGGGAGGGCTAGAAATGGATCAAGCTAAATCCTAGACAATGAGCTTTCTTGTTTCCAAAATCCCTTTTTGCTTTATATTTAATCAGACATTTCATTATTACTCTGTTTTTAAGTCAGTTGCCTATTCTACCTTTGGGATAGTAATTGCTTTTCAGATTGTGTATATCATTAATACTGTATGTCTTAATTTTCTAGCTTAGGTAGTAATCTAGCATTCAGTCATTGTTATACTCACCATTCTACCAAAATTTATTAAAATGAGGCAGTTAACTATTGTCTTAAATAGAGTTTGAAGGTAAGGCTCATTAGTTTTAGACTCATTACAATTAAATGAGATGATAAATGTAAAATTATTTTATGGCAGCTTTGTACAGAAAGTTTGTCTGATTATGCAATGTGAGTGTTCATTGTGCAATGTGCTTAAGAAAGATTTTGCAGTGTGCTTAAGAATAGTCCCGTTTTTATGAAAACTGCAGTCACTATATTGGTACCTATAAACTGATAAATCTCAGTCCATTCACAGATCTTGTGTTTGACATTAAAGCTGTCCTCTCTTGTCCAATATAAGCCAATGTTGCCTCATGAGAACCAGGTCTGCTGCACTCTGAAAGCAGTCAGACCTTTCATTCCTAGGACTCACTTCATTCTTCACCTGGGCCCCTTTACACATGATTTTCCAATGCACTCCAATGCAGTAGTTCAAAATGGCCCATGCCATTTTGATAGCATGAGAAAGCTATCTTGGCAAGCGCTCTTCATGCTACCATGAGTGCTGTTCTCACTCTGAGTTAACTGGTTGTGATAACTGGTTATGATGTGATATCTAGGATACATTTATTAGGAAACCAATAAACTCTTCAAGCTACAGCCCTTAAAGCATGATGAGAAAGATTATTCAGAATGAGTTTAAAAAGAGGCTAGTGCACTCCTGTGGATGGTAAACAGAAATTGGTGCTCTTCTGGACAAAATTCCCAAATCTGGATGCCTGAAACATACAGAGTGAAGTGATTTCAGAGCCTGGCTCTTCTGCTGCACTCAACTCAGCAATGAAGTTCTAGGAAGTCCTTTTCTAAGTAAGGTCCTTATAATACCTGACCATAATGATGTAGTAACATGTCCAAGGCAAGCTCAAAAGGATGAAGTACAGAAGGAGTCCTCAAGGGTGTAATGTTCAGACACTTAACGAAGTACCTGTAGGGCTTAAGTCTACACAGTCCAGTTTTATTGTGTTTCTCGCCTAGCTGCTGAACAGAGGGCTTTGGAGTTGTTACCAGTTCTAAGAGGTGGGATAATCTTGCCAAGATACCCAAGTATTCTAGCAGGAGGTGGGTGCTTGCTGAGAGGCAAATTGCATCAGTACTTTGCTTAGATTCATTCTGGAAAATGGAGGAGAGTTACCAAAAAATGGAAAGCCCTGAATGTGCCCTGCTCTATGCCTCACTAGCTTCCTCCACCACCTCCACAGTGAGAGGCAAGTGCCAGAAGCGGTTAATGGATCTTTGAATCCTGCCAAGATTTCCTCTCTGTTCCAGACAGCTTTGAGAATCCCTGGTGGCAAAAAAGCCGCCATTGTCAGTCCTTGCTCTGAACAGGTTTTGGCTGCGAAGTCACCCTGCTAAAGTCAAGGGTAGTTTGCCCTCTGTCTTCAGGGAGGTTGTGGTCCAATCTGAAATGCCTAAGAAAATTGCTTTGAGTCAGAAATGATCTTGCTCATCTCAGAAATACCACTGGTAGACAAGAAAACTGGCCGTTCGCTCACGAATACATCAGTGAATCCCAGAATGGAGAGCAAACTTGTGTCATATTCCCCATGGGAGTCCAGGCTGGGGAGATATGCTCTGAGGTGTCTGGTTGATCGAGCTTGATTCGGGAGAGAAGGAACCATGTGAGTTACCAGAATACTGTCTTTGACTTTTTCAGATGTGCTGTTACTCTCTAGCATATCCGTTCAATAATTTTGTTTGGTTTTACTTTCAGTTTATTAGCTAAAATGATAAACAGTGCAGGAAGCACTGGGCAAGAGGAAAGGATTTATCTCTGCTGAAATCCAAAGTCTTTGTGACCAGGAAAGTAGTAATAATAATAATAAGTTTAAAAAAGAAAATTGACGTTGCATTGAATGAAATCTTGTATTTGACCCCAAATAAAACACTTATCTAAGAAATCTTTTTAGTGATTGAATGTTTGATAAAAACACAAAGCAAGAGGTATGAAAGCAAACCATAAGCCTGCAATGTATGAGGAGAATCAAAGAAGAATTTAGACTGGAAAAGACCCCTGGAAGTCACTGATCCAACTCTCTTCTCGAAGCAGAACCTGCTTACATCAGGTTGCTCAGGGCAATGTCCAGCCAAGTTTTGAATATTTTTAAGGTTAGAGATTCCATAATGTCCCTGGGAAACCAAGTAAGAATATGCAGAATAGCACTGGGTGGGCTTCTGAAAAAGGAGAAATCAGGAATACAGACATGTAATGCATCAAATGTGGGCTATGGCTCAATATTAAAGTTACAATCACAATGTCCAGCATCCAGGGTATTTAACATTGTCTAGACTGTTCCATAAATAAGTTGGTACAAGAATAGAAACAGCTATTTTGGAGCTTCCGTGATCAGATTTCTAACCCAGCCACCACTTATAGGTTGAGCTAGGGAATAAGGATGAACCTGAAATATCCACAGATCTCATCCCCACAACACCCAAGCACCAAACAAGCTTTAGTTCCCTTTATATTTTTAAACAGTCTATGGGGAAGGACATGCCATTATCTCCTTTCTACAAACAGAGGGCCAAGACATGAAAAGGATCCTGGATTTCCAAAGTAATTCAGGCACCTGATATTCATGGAAAAGTAGCAGTGCCTAATTCCTTTTAGAAATGAGTCCCTAGCAGATTTGTCCAATGACTTCCAAACTAAGTGCAGAGGAGCACAAACTGAACCTTCTCTCCCAGGCTTGTGGCTACTTTGAGTGCTGGAGCAGACTTTTACTAACGGTGCCTCTTCTTGACACATGAGTTTCCTGGAGAGACATTGCCTTTGGAAACCTGCAGAAGGATTCACAATTCTGCTGTTAGATCTGCAGGCAGAGATTCTAAACTGTCAAGTGTGACCCACTGTGTCTAAAAATGCCATTTAGAGCTGGCCAGCAATTTATTTAAGAATCAAATATTTGGGCATGATATAAAATTTATGTTATCACTTCAGTTTGTCAGAAGTTTTCACTGAGAATGTATCAGCTTAGTCGGTTTTCAGTGACTTTTGTTATTCATGTAGGATATTTTTTCTGTGAAGTTAGGTACTTCCCTTTTCTCAGTGCTTTACCTGTTAAATCATGATGTTTGATAGAAGATACAATTTAAAATAACAAAATGAAAACAACTTTTTGATTAAACTAAACTAAATGACTTGACCTTCCCAAGACAAAATATTTCAGTAAGGAAAACAGATAATATTTCAAACTATTCTGTTTTAAGGTGAAAAAAATCTGAGCTAGTGTTTTCATCCTGGTTTCAGATTCAAATTTCAAATCTGAAAGTAGCGCCTGGGTCAGAAATGTTTTCAGATTTGTTCTCATAAATAATTTTCTGCAAGAGCTGGTGATGCAGCAGAGGAGACTCCAGAGAAGCTACCAGGTAGGCAGAAATCTGGCAACTGTTATTCCAGGAAGGGTCTTTTGCACTCTGATGTGACCAAGGAGAGAACTTGGGCCATCCCAGGGGGCATTTCCAGGATCGATCGATGCCATTCTTCAGCAACGAGTTCTCAGGAGTCAGCAGATTCATACTTTCAGTAAATAAAAAAGATCAGCGCTGAATTACAGGCTTGAGCAGTAAACTTATGGGCAATGAGTCTCATTTTTCTTGCTTGGAAAGGGAATTTAAATGAATGAAATTCAAAGGATCCTACACACAGTGCCACCCTGCAAGCAGTCAATAACTTGCAAATCTTTCTCAGTTGCCGGCGTACAGGAGAGATTCTGCTCAGACACACTCATTCTGATTAAAAAAAAACCCCACAAACTATTAGATGCAAGTGTAAGAAGCCTGGGTGACCTGTCTTCACCCACACATCCTGTATTTACCCAGTGAAGAATGCCAGTGGATTTGCCGATTTACCGGATTAGAAATGACCCTGCTTCGTATCTCGCTCAGAACAGAGTGATTGTGATTAGTAGCTATCTGTGAAATGTTCAAAGTGAATTGAGACTTAGTGGGCTCATCTGACTCCCTAATGGCCTATAATCCCTCAGCACGGGGGTTGAGCTGGGCTGATGTGACGTAATTTCCAATTAGGGAGCTTGAATAGCTAGCTGGTAAATCCTGCTTTCACCAGGGAGCACATCTTGCACAATATAAAGAAAAAAGAAGAAGAAGAAAAAAAAAAAGAACAGAAAAGAAGCCACACAGCTTCACAGCAAAGCCCAGGAAGAGCCACCTACACTGCCTGGGACTTCTTGCTTGGCCTATGTCTTGCCTGCTTCAAACAACCTTGTTCGTAGGAGATTCCCTGTGCTGGATAATGTTGCCAGAAATCATGGTATTTTCTCATATTGGTAATTTAAATATTGCAGTCATGGCTATAAAGTAGAGGAAAGCAATACTACATTCATTTAGCTCCTCATTTCACGCCCATTTAGATCACTGCTGACTTCAGTAACCCTGAAATAATTCTATTCCTGTTTGCTGCAGATTTAATGGTTGGTTGTCACTCCATTTTTAACTTTAATATCACATGCTATTTCTCTAAATGGGTGGCCCAGGTGTTTTCTCTGAGTCAAAAAAAAAAGAAAAGAAAAAAAAAAAACCTTTTCTTGTCTCTTTTCTCTTTTACTTCCTGCTACATTTCATAAGGAGCTTGATGCTGGAGCTCATCACTGTACTCTAAATCCTTGTTAGAGTAAATGGGGGCTGTGCCAGGACTCCTGAGCTGACAATGGGCCCAGAAGGGACTGTTCCATATTGCAAGTTCATCTTTAAGTCACTCCATTGCATTTTCACTCTTGAACTCCAAGATTATCTCTGCACAGCTGTTATTTACCCTGCTGTTTACATGACCTGTGAACTACCCAGCTTTTCTTTTAAAATCTCATTCTGTTTTTTTTTGTTTTGTTTTGTTTTGTTTTTATTTATCCTTTCATCTTTTGTTGCTTATTTGTCCCAGAATTGCCAGTGCACAGTTGTCTGTGAAGCAGCAGTGAGCTACACAGTGTACTACAGAAGTGCTTGGAGTTATGTGGGCTACGGAAATCTTAGCCTCTGTCCCAGCTGTGTGAGCCCTCATGTCACACACAAACAGGGGCAGCAGAAGTCAGGAGAAGCACTTGAATAGAGGTTTCAACCCCCAGGGAATTCCAGTGGCCATGATGTCAGATTTTGCATTTGTGATATTGTGATATTTCTTGACTAAGCACATACATATCAGTGTGATGTGATTACAAATTTGCATTGGCCATTTTTTCACTGACCACTAGGAGTAACACAAACAGACACCCCGTGCTGTCCCATCCATGAGCCATGTGAAAGTGTAGACTGGCAATCAGCTGACTTAGGGAGAAGTTTTGCTTAAATCTCTTCTTACTAAGATACAAGGTTATCATCCAGCAATAAAAAGAAGTATCCTTTAACCAGAAAATCCCTCCAAGCCAGTTCTAGTCCAGCTAAAACTATTTCTCCTGAAGCAGAAGTTAATACAAGGCTGTCCCCTGGTCTCAGGTTATGCAGGGGTCACAAGAAATCCCTTCTGACCTTAAAGCCACTCTATCTCTTTTCTTACTGCACAATTACTCAAGAGAGAGAGTGAAAATGTGATGTTGCTACTACTGATATTGACTTTGCATTGTACCTTAGAAACCTATATCTTTTACAGCTTCACTCAGGCTGAGTCCCGTTGTACTTGGAGCTATAAAGGCAGATGGGAAGACATTGCTGACTTCAGGGAAATCAGAATTTAATTTAATAGTGTAATGCAAATAGTGGGCAACCTGGAGCTGGGCATGGCCCAAGAGTACTGAACAGAGGTGTAAACAGAGGCATTACAGGAGGAGAATAATCTTTTGAATCTGAATCTTTTCCACACTAATTCTCCACCATTGCGATTCCTTATTTAGGCTGCTATAAAAGCAGAATTAGCGCCAACAGTTTTGTTTTGATTCTGATGTAAAATATATTGTTTTACCTAGATTTTAATTTCCCCAAAACTTTGCTATATTAAATCTATTTTGCCTGGCAAAGTGATAAGCAAACCTCACCATGTAGGTCAGGAAATGGAAGTACAGGATTGGTGATTATCATTTACAGAGAGCTGATGGAACCAGGGGTAAAAGTAAAATCTCTCAAGTCCAAGCGTGTGTAGAAGTTTTATTCTTCTTAAAGAACATCTTCTAAAAGGACATCTTAAAGGACATCTTTTTCATCTTCTAACTGATAGCGCTGGGGACAATGCAGACACATTGGGCACCAGACACAGTCATTGAATAAATGAGAGACAGGAGCAGAAAAGCTGGGAAATGGTGTTGGGAGATGCTATGCTGTTGTGCAGTGTTCATCACCATGGGACTTGGAGACTGAGGACAGCCCCAGATTGCTACTACCACTCTGTTAACTCTATGGGAGCAGGGGTAATGAGGTCTGGGATATTTTTGTAGGAAGAATGTCTAGAAGGTCTTAGATCTGATTGAAGAGGGCAATAGAGGGAGTTTGTTGTCCTCTGGTTCATTCCCTTGCCTAAGATGATGCTTGCAGTTGTGAATCCACTTACTTCATTTATGGCTGAGGTGTGCTCAAACACTTAGCTCAGGGGCATATCTTTCTCTTCCCCACATGAGGCCAAACCTCCTTTCATAGGCTTGGGAAGGAAGCACAGGTCCAAGACATCAGCTAGATTCCTTCAATCTTGATTTCCATGTGTCTCATCTGAGCAAGATTTGTGGATTTTCATGGGAATTATATTAGGTGCTGCTTGACCACAAATAGCTGTCTTCCTCTCCCCATGCATGAAAGCAAAGGAGCAGTAGAAAGCACATTTCCCTCTCATCCCTGTTAGGCATCTGCAATTGAAAATATTGTCCTAAATGACTAAAAAAAAAGTGATAAAATCATATCTAGCTTCTAATTGGTGAGTTTGGTGACCTCAGGAAAAGAATTGCTACCAGGTCTACCTGTTGTATGGTGTGAAAGGAACAATTTCTGTTATCAGAAAATTTGGTTACTAGTAACAGAAAAAGAGGAGATCATGGCTTCGGTCTCACAACTTTAGGACTACCTAGAGCAGGTGACTGTCCTCATGTTCCCTAAAACCTTATTCTGAGAGAAGATTTGTCTCAAAATGCTGATTGCTGCTACTGGAAAGAGCTCCAGCCTCCTCTTCCCCTGCAATCGCCTGTGTGTCTGCACAGAGGCAGATGGGTTCTGGCAGCCGTGTGCAAAGACATGTTTGTGTGGAAGAAAAATATATTTTCCACAATATGAAACTAAAGGCAACTCTTTTTTTCCTAAGCAGAATTTACAAACCATTACCCATCACACCCAGAGTATTACCAGAGCTGTCAAAAGAAAGGAATCAGTGTAGAAACATCATTCCACTGGGAAATGTAAAAAGGCAACAAGTTGGTCCCTATTCAATAGGTCCAAAGTTTAGTATAAAATGATGTACAACTAACCTGCAATGAGTTCTGGGCAAGAAGTCTCTTTTAGGATGCTTGCTTGTGATTTTCTTCCTTGTTCAAAAAAAAAATAGCTCTTTTGACAAAATTCTCCCCCCTCCCCTCCTTTTTTTCTTTTTTTTCTTTTTTTTCTTCATGACTAAAAAATAAACCGTCAGGTAATTCATCTGCTGCTGTTATCATGGCAGGGATATGTTTCATCATTTCTAATGACTCTACTGTGATTATAATCCCCCTCACTTCCTTCTCATTCCACCCACTTTACAACATTAATAACAAGAGATGTCAGGCACTTTTCTTCTGCAGAAGAAGCCAGGTGAGTGTTGGTTCGGGGATCAAGCATTCTCCTCTGTGACCTGTTGAAGGTCCTTGAGACTTGGTGTCCTTCTCTCTTCCTTTTGCTTCCTCTTCCATGCTCAGTGTCCTCTTAAAACTTCATTTTACATATTAGCTTCTGTTAACCTGTGCTGGTGTAGGGGCTTCTCCCAGCGAGGGCTCAGTGGCTTTGGGGAATTTCCTGCAAACCACCTGCATTTTGTTCTTTCACCTCTGATAACCGCTACCAGATTGAATTCCACACTGGCAAGTTTGCTAATAATTCCTTCAGCTTTTCTTTTTCATGATCTTCTTTATTTTTCTCAAAACTTCATTCTCTTTCTGACTTTGAAGTCTCTGGTTTGCTATTTGTTTCCAGTTCTCTTCCTCTATCTATAAATCCTGTATTCGTAGCTATGCATACCTTTCTTTCTTTCATATCTTTATTTTCTGATAGGACCCTCTCCTTCAACATCCAAATATTTCTGAGGAAAACAAATCAATGTCTGTATCACTTAACTAATGACAGTGATTTTTTCCTAGGTGAAAAGTTTACAAGTCACTACCCATCACACCCAGACCATTACTAAGGCTGTACTTACCTGCTTCCCTAATAACTTTATCATTTCTCTGGTTTCATTCTCCTTTCAACTCACGGAATATGGTGAGGACAACAGTGAGCTGAAATCTGCATTCCCCTAGACATTTTTCTGGCTTGTCCTTTATCCAAAGTCACCTTCTCCTAAAATGGTCTTTGACAACTAATTTTTGCTGTGTCTCTAGACTCTTGTTCCTGTCCTGCCCTCCTCTGAGGTTTCCATCTGTTTTAACCCCTTACGGTGCAGCCTCCCACAGCAAGAGCCCTCCTCCCACTGTCTTGTACTGACTTTTTCTTCTCTGCCTTTTTCCGAGGTCCTTCTCGGATCCTTTATATCCTGTAAGCAGTGCTGGCCAGCATCATTCCTCCATTCACAGTCCCAGAAATCATCCACATGTTCAGGTCTGCATATGCACCTCAGCCTCACAGATGCATCACAGTCACCCGGATTGACCCTGCACAAAAACTGAACAGAGGAAGGGTCGCAGAGGAAGAGCTTCCTTTGAGAGAGCTTTGGTGTTAAACAGAATTCTGTGTGTTCTACTCCTCAATGTAAATTGAGACAAATGTTGAAGAGAATGGATTATATGGGCAACCCAAATATTTGCAAATCTTAGGTCTTAGGCAAGCATATTTTGGCAGCATGGCAGCAGTCTTACAGCAGGAATCTTCCAGCCCCTAAGAGACATTAACTCCTCTTAGAATGGTCTATCCTGTTGCTCCCTTATGTCATAATGAAGACTTACTCCTTATATATTATTTAGGTTGAGCTCTAGACTGAGTAAATATAGATGGTAATGCTGAATGTGCCATTTTGCACCTCATTGTGTTCATGTTTTTTCACTTACTGTGGCAATACACTTATTTGCAGCATGTGTTTCATCAGAATATTCTTCAGCAGCCCATATCATCTCTCAGACTGTGGTGAGGGATGTAGAGAAAATTGAAATGGAAGAGATTATTTTTTAAACCCCAAGATGTTTGTCACTCAGACTGTAAATCAGCTGTGCATTATACAGCCACATTACTTCTTTTTAAATTGTTTGTATTTGAAAATCGACTATGGAGGAAGCTGCAAATTCCCTCTGGACTTCCTGTCATTAGATTATTTTAATCGTGCTGCAACTTCATGCTCACTTAGAATACAGAGGGCCTGATTTCTATTTATGTTAAAGGTCCCAGACACTCTTGATAGAGCAAAGAAGTGTTAGCAGGAGCAAGTCTGACCTCCTAAGACCATGTGTGCTCACCTGCACCCACACCAAGCTGTCAGGTTTTCCTATGGTGGAGGTAGGAAGGGACAGTGCTGGTGACCAAAAACCACCAAGGGGTTGTGTCAGACCAGATGCTGAGCTCTGGTAGTGTTATAGATGGGGGAATATAAATTCTTGGCTTTGACAGCATCATTTGACAAAAGTCCCGTAGCTTAAATATTCCTTTTGTGAAAAATATCCACCTTGTTTTCTTAAACACATCTACAAAATCCTTTGATGACTTCTAGTTCATGTATGATGAGGACTATGTGCAGTCATTGACTAGTAACCTGAACTGTGATGTTCACAACTTCTGTCTCTGCTCTGCTGTGAATCAATTCTGCCTAGATGTTTCTTATATGGAAATCATTTCATACTTCTGTTCGCCTTTGGGTCCTCTGAGCATTTGCCAATTCTTTGTATCTTTTTTTCAGAGGGAGAAATAAATAAAACTGCAAACATTACATTATGCAAGTATTTAATGGATTTATATAATGGCACAATGGTTTTTTTCTGTTCTATTCTCTATTCTTTTGATTTTTCTTTTTTTTTTTGATTCCTAGTGAGCATCCTGCTGATAGCTACATGAAAGTGACTTTTCTTCTAACATGGAGATGTTTTACATTTCCATCTTTAAAACACAATGTTAGCTACATAAATGGTGTATTTTTCTAATAACTTTCTTTACTTTGTTCTTTAACCATGTTGGCATTCCTTTTCTTTTTAAAAAATATTTTTGATATATGATTTTTTATGCATTGGAGTATGATATAGCTAAACCATTTAAACAATCCCTCAGCTACATGTTAGCATTTTACCCTCATAGATGAAAGTAAAAGGGAGAGTTCAAAGAATAAAATGATGCAGACAGGTTGGGGGCTGAAAGATCAGTCACTTGGACAGGGGATTGAATAGCTAATTCTCTAAGCAGAGAGACTGTACAAGAATTGTACCATCTAGACAGGTTATATATATTATATAAATCGCTTAGTAGAAGGCTCTATTCCACTAAATAAATTCAAAGATCTCTTAGAGAAATTCTTCACCTGTTGACTGATACAAAGTTATTGAGCTCACCACTCCGTGTAGGTCTCTGCAGCAGAGACTGTGTAGGTCTATGCTAAAATCTCTGCTTCATCATAGCCTTCCTGCATGAATGGAGGTTCATCGGTTTGTGCAGCAATTTTGCCTGTGTGAAACAGCACCAGGGTTCTTTTCTCTTTCATGGGCTGTGGTGCAAAGACAGATACACCAAAGATTAGTGTTGCTCTGCACTGTGTTAACAGAGACCATAGATACTGCACGGGTAAATACACTGCAGCAATCTCTTCTCTTTACCTTTGCATTACTGCCTTTCTTATTGCTGAAAATCTACACATTTGTAAGGTCTGTGACTTGACTAAGGGCAGCAAGAAGGTAATAGCTGAACTGTTAGAGCCATGTGATGGTTCAAGTAACATGTAATTTGTTTTCCAGATGTCTCTGAAGCTTCTGAAACACCTAGAAATAAATCCCACAGTGACTTTAACTTCTTTCCAATAGCAGAAGTAACTTTAGTCATCTAAACTACAAAAGTACAAAGAATATTGACACACGAACTGCTGTATGAATGCAACACGCATCAGCTGAACTCCAAAGGGCTGAGGAGACCTCAGTCCAAGGGGAGAAATCCTAGTGTCTTCAGAATGGAACTGAATCATGAAACAGCAAACTAATTGACACATAGTCAAGGGTCTGTATTTCCTTCCAGACAATGCTGAAGAGATGCATGTCTCAAATACTGTTCAGTAGGTCCAAAGTACTCAGCATATCACACTCTGTATGACTCTGCTTTAACACACACAATCTGTTATGCACCTTCCAATATCTCAATATCTGGAACTCCTGGATAAATTTCTTCAAATAGGGCAACAAGTGTCCGATCTATTCAGCTTGTTCTTGATGTTCTTAATCTGCATTTCACACTTCACTAGTTTGAAAAGGAATGCAGATGAGAGCTAAAAAAAATCATTTGAGGTTAGAGAAAAATGTCCTAAAACAGGACACACTGATTCACCTGTCTAGCTCATGGGAAAAAAAAAATAAAATCAGCTTTGATCATGGGTGTTCAACTACCAATGTACAGGAAAAGTCCTTCTTCTGAAAACACTCCTTAACCTAGAAGGAGATAATAGAAACCAAGTACCAAAAGCGAAAAAAAAAAAAAAAAAAAAAAGATGTATTAGAAATAAGGCCATGCTTTGTATCCATGTGGCTTGTAAGTGCTGGAAAAAATTCCCGAAGGAAATAATGAATTTTCCCTTGTTTTTCCATAAGCCCAACACAGCTTTCTGGAAAAAAGAAATGAAAAAATCAAAAACAAGTTTGAGCTAAACAATAATATCCTTGTGTGAACTGGAATGGTGAGGGATAGATATCAAAGAGGACAAAATAGCAGATCTAGTATTTAAAGTTCTCTGAGTCTATGAGACTAATCTAACTGGTTTCATTAGGGTTCTATGGGGCTATGAGATAACTGTATGATCAGGCCTTTTAAGTCACTCACAGTTAGATAATTGGCAGTTGTCACTATACAGAGTGTTCAGGAGCCCATTAGGTATTTAGGAAGCAGGGCACTACATTGGAGAGACAGTATGTTCTCAGCACAGTCATGTTTGACTGGGCTGTGACAGAACCATGAACATGAGCTCCAGCTTAATCCTTCCCTTTTCCCCTCTCTTTTCTTTCTTGGAAAAAACAAACAAACAAACAAATAACAACAACAACAAGAAACAAGAAATAAATAAATAAATAAAGCCAGACAGCTCATGGAAGTTGTGACAGATCAAGCTAAGGTCCTAAAAGCAGGACATGCCTAAAGGGACAGCTATCCTACACATACCCTGGTCTTATTGCCAGACTTAAGCATCCACTACTGGCTACTGCTTAGGCATAATCAAGAAAAAGTTTTGCCTGACCCATGTGGCTATCCTTATAAGAGAATATTAGAGAACAATTTGATCCCGATTAGGATGGAAATTAGCCAAATCCACTTGTGGTAAGAATTCTTTCTTTTTCTAAAGAGCATATAACCCCTTGAACATTAGGGTCATCTTCTGCATTGAGAGTTGATAATGTTGTTAATGCAACTTTATCATGACTTTGTCTTCCCTTCACCTCCATTTACTTTAACAAGATGGGCATTTTTAAAAGGACTAGATAGCAAAGTACTTATAAAGCCGAGTATATTCCAATATGACAAGGACTTTGCTACCTAGCCCTTTTAAAAATGTCCATCTTTAAAAAAGTATCCTCAAATTTTGTAGCATAAAAATGGTATATCTCCTGGGAATCAAACTACTTCAGAAGAGATGAAAAGCACCTCTGTCATTACTTGGATTTTTAGTCCTATTAAAAAATCAAAAGGGAATAGTAGTGAGTAGTATTCTTCATATGCTTATTAAAATATTTTTTGCTCTTTTTCATTGAATATTTATAGGAGAAAAAAAAAGTTACAGTCTAGCACCAGTAGGGATGCTTTGCCCTAATTCAACACTATGCCTAAACAAGCTCTTAAAGTATATTTGCTGAAAAAATACGCATACTGCTAACATGTGGTTGAATCAGGAATTTTCCATATCCCAAGGTATTCAGCCTGTGTTACTGTGCAAAACCTAAGTGTGAATCTGAAAAGAACATTTAGCATGTCCCTCCATGTGAAATATCTAACTGAGGTCCCTAGATTTAAAGAATAGTTGGTCTATCCACTGGAGAAAATAACCATCTCCTCTTGACAGGGGCAGCATGGGGCTACAAACCTTTTGGGCTACAAACTCTTCTTTGGCTTTCCCCCAAACATCCAAATAGAAGCCCTTCAGAGTGCAACCACCTGTATTGCAGCACTTGGAGATGGGGGCAAGAGATACTCTCTGTTCAGCTTCCCAAGCATCAGTAACACCACCTGCCCCCCACAAACCATTTCTATAGGCATTAGCCATTATGATTTTGTCTTACTAAGGAAGTTGCTATTTGGTTTGCATTTTGTCAGGAAGGTATGGGATGGTAAAGCTGAGGCTTCTGTGTTCTCATCTCTCCATCAGTCATAGTTAGACAAGCAAAGATACAAAAGATTAACACTGGCAGATGAAAATTATTGAAATGTATAGAAATTGAGCCTTCTCCATCTGACTGTATTGTGCCCTCGCTCTTCTCTCTCCTCTGCTTGCTGCTGAGAGCAGAGCTCTGTCAATTATCAGGCATCAACAGAATCAGAAAGAAATCATCGAGGTATGTCTATCTGCAAGTTTTCTCTGTGTTGACTGCTCCTCCTGTACCAAGCAGCAGGAAAAGATATATAAATAATTTTTGCTACTCCTGTCTATCACTATCTTTACTTTCACCTTCCTCATAATTAATGCATCTGAAAGCTGCACAGGATGGTTCACGTACCACATAGAGCTCCTGAAAGAGAGATTAGTGAATACACAATACAAGGGAAAAAAATAACACAATATGATTCACAGAATCACAGAATGGTTGCGGTTGGAAGGGACCTCTAGAGATCCTCTAGACCAACCCCCCTGCTCCAGCAGGGACACCCAGAGCACAGGGCACAGGGCGGCATCCAGGTGGGTTTGGAAGATCTCCAGAGAAGGAGACTCCAGAGCCTCTCTGGGCAGCCTGTTCCAGGGCTCTGTCACCCTCACAGGAAAGAAGTTCTTCCTCACATGGAGATGGAACTGCCTGTGTTTCAACTTGTACCCTTTACCCCTTGTCCTGCCACTGGCCACCACCAAGAAGAGTTTGGCCCCATCCTCCCTACGTTCTCTCCAGCTGCAACATTTGCTCATACTGTGAAACAAACGGACTCTTCTCTTCTGCTTTGGACAAAATATTTTATGCTTAGAACCTGCCCACTACTCTTTTCTACCTGTTTCAAAATGCACATTATGTGCCTTTTATGTCTGTGCTTGCAGTTTCCTGCCCCTTCCCTTCCCTTGAATTGCAGTACTAGTTAGTACAGATGTGAGCAAGAAATTTTGTGTCCGTTCTGCACCTAGTTCGGATTTCATCTTATAGAATTTGAGCTCTTAGGCATTGTAGGAGTCCAATCATTTCTCCAGTCAGTGCAGGAGTCATTAGATCTTACTGCTCTGCTAAGCACAGCAGGATCGCTGGCCTATTAATTTTATAGTTTCAGGTGCTTCAGGTAAGTGCTTATAATTTG